>NW_021780050.1:0-875 GCF_005508785.2 Acyrthosiphon pisum | reverse complement strand
CCAGTTTATTTTATAATCATTTAATTATAAATTTAGACGAAATTACATATTAAAAAACCTAGAAATAACTATTTTAATTATTTTGAAACTTCAAGTTTTAGCTTACATTAGATTGAATCCAAGATCTTCGGTTAGACATGTTGGTAGAGAAGTTATAATCTCGTTTGGCCTTGTACATAAAATTTAAAAAAAACACAAAATGCATCCTTACAAACCTGACTTAGTTCAACATTTACGACCTGCAGATCCAGAAAGAAGGTTAAATTTCATTGCTTGGTTACTCGTTCAAATCGATACATAACCATTATTTTTAAATCAGATATTATGGACTGATGAATCTAAATTCACGAACAATGGAGTTATTAATAAACAAAACAATTATATGTGGTCAGATGTCAATCCCCATTGGGCAGTGGATAATCGTTACCAAACTGTGTGGGGTACTAATGTTTGGTGTGGACTTATTGGTGGAAAATTGTTAGGTCCGTATTTCTATGAAGAAAACTTAACTGCAAGGCGATATTTAGCATTTTTAACAAATGTTTTACCATTGATGTTGGAAAATTTATCATTAGCTACACGTTAGCCTCTATTTTCAGCAGGACGGAGCTCCTGCTCATAATGCGCATATTGTTCGAGATTACCTACTTGAATCGGGTATATGAGGGGAAATGGCTTGGCACTTATGGACCCATTTAATGGCCAGCAAGATCTCCAGATATTACACAACTTGATTTATTTTTATGGGGACATTTGAAAACAGTAGTCTACGCAGATCCACCAGTTAACCTAGCAGATTTAAAAAATAAAATCTGGGTTGCGTGTGATAACCTTACTGAAAGTCAAATAATGTCAGCAACTAATAGAGGATGTCT
>NW_021780049.1:0-1120 GCF_005508785.2 Acyrthosiphon pisum | reverse complement strand
AACTATCGACTCGACTACCTTTGAGTAATCTGGCAAATTCTCGCCTCCTGTTGTTTTCCTCGCAAACAATTCCGTTGGCTGCTGCTTTGTCGTCCTTCTATATAAAAGTCCCAGCTTGTGCTCTAAAAGTTTGATGTTGGTGACGGTCTGTACACACGGAAGCAGATCGAACCCTTTCGGGAACGACTGGTCCTCGTATATAAAGGATTTTATGATGTTTGATAATAGTAGCCGTAAGTTTTTCATGTAATTTATCGTCGTAGCCTTGGTCTGCCCGATCTCCTCTCGGCTGTGTACAAAATTAAAAAAAATAAATAGTTTACGAATCAATCATTTTTTAATCGTCTAACAAGTCCTTACCGTCGAAAGAAGTCGACGTAAAATTCCACATCGGCCGTCACCAGATCCGCCCAATGTTTCGGTGGTAAATTATTTGCAACCAGTTGTTGGTGCACGTAGCACAACACCCGCGAAACATTGGATACATAATTGTTTGCTGCTTGTGAATTATTCCCGTGGCTAATTTCCAACGCCTTTCTAAACATTACAATCAATGGATGATTGGACGGAAGCTGATGGTTAAGACCTAAAGCTTCCGAAGCCTTGCGCAATTTTCTGAAAATAAAGTTAAAAAAATAAATAAGACATTAAGGCTTTAAATTAATAAAAAAACCTTTAACCGAGTTTCGACTCGAATTATTTATTAGGCAATACTCACGATTCCGAAGATGGTGCATTGGCTTTTGTCATCGTTATGTTTTCCGGGTTGGCTGGTCTGCCTGATGTGCCGGAAGGTCCAGGTATTGGAATGGTTTCGCCGGATGTTTCCGGTATAGGAAGGACTGGCACCACCGGTGTCGCAGATACATTCTTCACCAGTGTATCTGGACCGAAATCGCTATCGGTGAAAAAACACTCAACAGGGTTTGACGTATCTGATACACCAGGAAGATTCCAACTTCCGCCATAAGTCTTAATCCTTCCCATGGTTGTAAGTCTGAAACGGAAACAACAAATGAACTATAGTGCTAAAAAATATTGATAGTTATATATATATTATACTATATTGCACGATTTACTCGTGGGCGATGCTTCTGAAACACCTGTCATCCCAATATGG
>NW_021780048.1:0-963 GCF_005508785.2 Acyrthosiphon pisum | reverse complement strand
GATGAGTAAATTTATATAAAATTTAGTGTACAACACAAATACTGCTGCAGGTACCCATATAATACAATATTAATAAACTAATATTATAAATATACTACATATATTTCAGAAAAGTCTGGTAGTTAAAGTGTATAATGCTAGCTGTTTGATGTTACTTATGTAGGTATGTTTATGGACAGTATTACAATGTATTATTATTAATGTATACTAAAGGTAGGTTTAACATGAGCATAAAATCAAATTAATAACAATATTTAATTGACATAAAATTCCAACTCTGTAAATTATTTAAATTGTAATATAAGTTTACTAATATTTACCTACTCAAGCCGTTTTTGTTTTACCTGTGCTACTGCAACATTTGTTTATCACAACATATCATAATATATCAGTCAAATTTATTGCAGTATACCAAACTAATAATGACATACCGTTGGTGTATCTGTTCACTAACAGTCAAAGTAAAGAACTGTAAGTCTTCGTACAATTTTTAAAAATTAGTTCTTAGTATGGTTAAATGTTTCTATTCGCTTCACTTCGAAATAAATTAAAATTATTAAACATTGTAATATATTATACTATGCGTCAACAGAACAAAAAATAAATTAAATTCACTTGAATAATTATAATAAATAATAATAATACCAATCACAACACTAAACGGTATCATCTTATATTGAGCCAGTCAATGTATTGTTAGTCATATTTTGAATATTACTTTTTAGGTACGTCAACTCGAGATACGTCAGCCCACCAGAAGCCATCTGGCGATTGTTTTCGTACAATTTGCACGGCAAAAGTCACGTGGTCGTCAGGCTTCCTGTAACACCTGGAGGGTCGTCAGAACGTGTACTTTGCGCCGGGCCAAGAAAAAGAACGGCTACAGAACCAAGCTGTACGTCACAAGAAACTCACGCAGTTCTTCGCGCTCAACGCGACCAACGCGGACGCTCGACATACTTG
>NW_021780047.1:0-1033 GCF_005508785.2 Acyrthosiphon pisum | reverse complement strand
CGGACATCATTTTTAATTAGGTCATATGCAGTGTTGAAAGTAATTTGGTAATTTGCTAAACGTTTTGCTTGTCTGCTACATACAAATCTGTCAAATTCTGTAATTGACGAAGCCGGTACAAATCTACATGTGTCAAAGTAATGTATTCCTCGTTAAGGTGTAGGGTAATTGAACTCTGTTTAACATTGATTGAATATGAAAAGGAATCGGTGATCTTTACACGCCTCACTCTGGTATTTAGATTATTAATAATTGAACTGTAATTAGATTCAGACATCAGTGTAAACCATTCTTCTAAACTTAATGTAATAATTTTCTTTGAAAGTTTACAATCCAATAATAAAATAATTGAAATCTGCTTGTTAATTAGTAATTCAACTGTAATACTTTTCTTGTTAAAAGCCCGGATGTTAAATGTAGACTTACTGACAATTATTGGTGGACTCATATAGTGAAGTTATTATTTTTTTTGTTAAATTTTTTTTTAAAAATCTTGTATAAATAAAAAAAATTGGATATAACTGTGAGGAGTTATACATTGAACTGTTAGTTTTTCCCTTCGCAGTCAATATTATATACTAAAAAAAAAATGCAAAAAAAATGTGGACGTACAGATAGCCAATTAGTGCATACTAGAGGGAAATTTACATATACTTACTAACCTGTTACCTGAAAAACATTTTTAAATTATTATATACGCACTAAGCCGCTAGACCATACGTCCACGAGATATTAAATCGGATATTAACACATTTAAGATAAAACATTCAATTTTTTTTTATTTTTTTTTTTTAACCAATACAGCAAATATTATAAACAGTATAATATATATATATATATATAAAACATGATTTAACAAATGGTGTCGTACGAACCAGTTTCACAATTACAAATAACTTCGGTTTTACAATATTTACTTAATACTTTTTGTACAAATTGATTTCCTTTCATTAATAATACATATAAACATTTTGGTGAGAAGTGAGTATGCTCTATGAAGCAATTATCATCGATTTCAAAACTATGCAGAATT
>NW_021780046.1:0-766 GCF_005508785.2 Acyrthosiphon pisum | reverse complement strand
CAGTATATATTATATATATAAAAACATGATTTAACAAATAGTGTCGTACGAACCAGTTTCACAATTGCAAATAACTTCGATTTTACAATATTTACTTAATACTTTTTGCACAAATTGATTTTCTTTCATTAATAATACATATAAACATTTTGGTGAGAAGCGAGTATGTTCTATGAAACAATTATCGGCGATTTCAAAACTATGCAGAATTATTCCACACCAATGACATAGAACTGCATCGTCGAGATTGATATAATAAAATCCACATTCGGCTAATTTGTACTTATTTTGACCGGTGTTCGATGGAAACGACTTAAAAGTTCGTAACCTAGATACAAATGTAGAGAATTCTGGATACGCTGGTGTTGAATTGAATCGTATTTGGTCGACCAATGACTGGACATCGTTTGTACATTTTTGGAAATTCATTTTTAAAAAAATTAAAGAATAACTTGGAAAAAAACAATTTAATGAGATGATGAGAGAATTGATGAACGAAACACGACTTCACCGGACAGCTAATCGATAGTGACTGAATATAATAAAAAAAATAATCAACTTTGAAAATTAAAAAAAAAAATAATTGTAAATTTATTTATCAAATTTAGATAAAAAAACAGTGTAACCAACATGAGTAGAAATGAAATACTGTAAATATTTTTACGAGGTAGAATTTGGTAGACAATCAGTGTGAAATGTGTTACACGGTAAAACAAAAGTCTCACAAGCGGGACATTCCCCCTTGAAAAAAAAAATTACCGTGGAA
>NW_021780045.1:0-974 GCF_005508785.2 Acyrthosiphon pisum | reverse complement strand
CATGTGTAACTTTTGATTATTTAACTCAGTAATTTGAATATAATGGATGTAAATAATATTTTTCAATTCATTAATCGTATAAAACTATGGTAATAATATATTTTATTATTTTCAGGTAAGAGAGACAATGTCAAGTTTAAATAATACTCCAAGCAGTCCGCCAAATATAAAACCAACTGGTATTGTCTAACATTAACGAAAAAATGAATTGTTACTTTAACTATATGGCTAAATGTAAATTATAATTATGTGTATCTATGATTACCGTACTATATAATATTATAATTGTATATGTGGGGAAATAAATTATGAAGTCTAATAAAAAAAACATGCATTACTAAGGAATTTTAATATACAACAATTTGTTTACACAGACAAGTACACTTGAAAATATATTTTAGATTCTGAGTGGAACGATGAATGTATTGATTTTACAATGATGTGTGTTTTTTTTATTATTTTTTTATTTTTGTGTCTGTCATCACCTTTTAGGACAGTAAAAGTGCTTGGATTTTCTTCAACAGTATCTTTTCTGATAGGAAAGTGAATCTAGTTGGTACATTGGGGGGTCAAAAGTAAAAATTTTCCAGTAGTTTTCAAAAGCGCCGTGAAAAACAAAAGAAAAATTAAGGAAAAACGGGAATTTTTACGCAAAATCGGTTTTATAGAATGCTCCTAGTATATTATTTCAAAGGCAGATGAAAAATCGATTTAAAATCCTTAGTCACAGTTTTTTTTTTATTAGCATTTAAAGTTGAAATTTTGACAAAATTTATCAAATTTAAAATTGAATAATTATTTTGTAGTTAAAAATTTCTAAAATGTTCAACTTTTATATCTAAGGATTGAAAATTTAAAACAAGATTTCACGTAAATATTTAATTCTGTTACCAAAAATTCTAAGAAATACATAAGCACAATTTATTTTTATAGTCATTTTAAGTTCAAATTTGGACGTAATTACATATTAAATA
>NW_021780044.1:0-966 GCF_005508785.2 Acyrthosiphon pisum | reverse complement strand
TTTTCATATATTTCGAGTTTACCCCCCCCCCGGGGGCGTCGGGGGCCCCGTTCGGACATATTCGCCTTCCCCGCTAGATTTATGGGCCGCGCGCGGCCGCACTTTTTTCCCGTCGGGCCCGCCGCGGCCGAGAGCGCGTGCAAACCGAGCGCCGCCGTCGCGCGCGTTTTTCGTACTTTTTGTCAAAGATTTGAGTTTTAGCCCTTTTCGACGCGTCCGCCCTCCCCGTCGACCACTTATTCGCGTTCCCCGCTAAATTTATAGGCGGCGCGCCGCCGCGCATTCTCCGGGGCGAGTCCCGTGGCGGAGCGGGGTCGCGGAAAGCGGACGTCCCGCCGACGAGTAGGTATCGCTATATAAGGGCATTAATACGTGCGTCGGGAGGTTCGATTTTTTTCGCGAATATCGCGTTTTCGACGTCCGAGGGCGGCGAAGCCGGTCGTCCGCCGTCCGGCGCGGTGAGATCGCCCGCTACGACGCCCGGAGCGGACGAGCGAATCGCGTTCGTAATTCGCCGGGACGGCGAAACGGCTTAACAGTCGTTGATTTGACTCCACTTTTCAACTCAGTAGGTAGGCAGGTCGGTTAGGCGTAGGTAGGTTTGACCCGGGGTCGTGGGTTCGATACCGGCCGCCACGGTACGAATTAATTTGCGGCGGCCGTGTTATCGATTCAATTTTTTTTTCCGCGTTTTTTTTTTCGTTATTTACATTTCGCTATCATATATAACGAAAATTGTTCGTTTTTTTTTTAAAATTCGAGTTTCACCGCCTTTACGGACCTCGCACGGCCCCGTCGAAGACTTATTCGCGTTCCCCTCTAAATTTATAGGCCGTGCGGGCTCGTGGAATGCGGATGGCCCGCGGCGTCGCTGTCGAGTAGGTATCGCTATATACAGGCATAAATATATGCGTCGGGACGTTAATATTATTTCGCGAATATCGCGTTTTCGACGTCCGAGGTCGG
>NW_021780043.1:0-782 GCF_005508785.2 Acyrthosiphon pisum | reverse complement strand
TTGGGGGGGGCCGGGGTAACGTACGTAATAAAATCGTCAAGGCTGGGCAAGTTAACTATTTTTTTTAACTCGTTAAGTTAAGTTAATTTGGAAAAATGTAAGTTAAGTTTAAAGTTAAAAGTTACTTTCCTTTTTTATTTAACTCGTTAAAGTTACAAGTTAGTTGGAAAAAAAAAGTAACTTAACTTAGTTAAAAATAAGTTACTTTTTTTTTTCTTATAAAACTTATAATTACACAGGTCTTTATATCTTAAAAAAATGTATTTTGCTGTAGGTACTTATAAATTATGAAATCCAACAAATTATTTGTATATACCTATTTTATTTTTTACCTAAAAGTTTTCCAAAGTGATGGTAAAACGTTTAAATTTTACTTTGTTATTACCAACTAAGTATTAATAAATAATAATCAAATGAATTATAAATGTATATTGTATAGTATTAAATATTATTAAATTAACAGTTAATAAAACAACTACTTGTCTAAATACAAACATTTATAAAATTAATTTTAATTATTATTACTTATTAGTAAGAATGATATACTCTCTTCTCTCACTCCAAGCAAAATTATTCTTATCATTTCCATGAATGAACATAAAATATACAAGCAACAAATTTTAATTAAAACTGACAGCTTACAAACGTATAATAATATGGGATATTGGGTTTGGATAATATATGTTTTCCTTTTCTAAATAATAATTACCCGCATGGCACTAATCTTTAATATCTAGATTCTAGACATACTATAATATACTATATAGTATATTCATATACTG
>NW_021780042.1:0-736 GCF_005508785.2 Acyrthosiphon pisum | reverse complement strand
TAGAAACCTGTTGGATCATTTTCATATACAACAGCAAATTATATGAATTTTAAATACAATAAAATGTATACATTCATTCCAAAAAACCAATTACATTATAAGAATTTAAATTGTTGTCAACATGACGAGCCAAATGTTTATGACATTTATCATTTGTCATAGACAATACCCTCATTGAATACATAAATTGAATAACCTTACCTTAGAAACCTGTTGGATCATGTTCATATACAATAGCAAGTTATATGAATTTTAAATACATTAGAATGTATACATTCATTCCCAAAAAAACAATTACATTATATGAATTTAAATTGTTGTTAACATGACCAGCCAAATGTTATTACATTAATTAAATATCAATGCCATTATAATATGACAACAGTATATGAAATTAATTAAAATGCTTAAATCCATCTTAAAAAAAAATTTTCTAATGAGAGAAGAGAGGGTTATTTTCGGGTATAAAACACAGAATTTGTTAGCTTATCGTTATCAGTTCCGGCACCAGCAGTTCCAAGAGCAGTCAACAGCAGAACAGTCTTCTCTACCAAACAGCCAACCATCAAATTATCAAACTTCTTCAACAAATAGCAACCACTCAAAAGATTGTCAAAACAACTCTAACAAAATAGAGACCAGCTATCATACTTCAATACTTTCAATACTTCAATTTCCACAAGTCATGTAAGTACTATTTTTTTTTATTGCTATTTATTAAATTTAACATGAATAC
>NW_021780041.1:3337-4169 GCF_005508785.2 Acyrthosiphon pisum | reverse complement strand
TATCGTGTTTACTATCAACGTGTGACCGCGGCTTTCGAACAATCTCATTGTAAAAGCGACAACATTTATATTATAGAAAAAATAATTTAAATTTATATAAATTATATACGTTTTAGGATATTTAAATTTTTTTAATTAAAACATTTTTTTTTTTTTTTTACGTAAGATAATATTACACGTATAATACAACAATCACATTATCAATAGCAAATATTTATAATCAACGAAAGTATTTTAACGTTGATAAAACAAGATATCATACGACTACAAATCATAGATATAATAAACACCTAGATCGCAAACTCTGTATACCGGCTTAATAACATTTTGAAGCTGGCAGCCATTTGCAGGTGGGGCAAAAACGATAGTGAATTATCGATATTATCGACATCGATCGCAGTATTATCGATTTTTATATCGATTCGATGTTTATTATCAAAGTTTCATTGTGATACTGAGAATAACAATTAACAACGTTTGGTAGTTTGGTTACTTGTTTTTAAAACTTAAAAGTTAAAGTTTCTTGTTGCGCTTTAAAATGGTTCAAACGTGTTCCGTTGCTTTTTGCAAAAGCAGAAAAACATCTAGCGGTGACTTACATTTTTTCTCGTAAGTATAATGTACTGTAGAGTGCCATGGCTCTACGGACCACTAATTTAACCAGTAAACTAAACTATAATTCATAGGTAGTTATCCCATTCATTTTTCTTTCCTCTATACATTTCCGAGTACCTACTTACCCTACTAGACATCATGCACCCTTCCACATTCCTACTCGCTCCACCTCTTACGGTAAATAACCTTCCTTTGCACCGGCATGCTTCGTTATGTC
>NW_021780041.1:0-880 GCF_005508785.2 Acyrthosiphon pisum | reverse complement strand
TTTCAAATTGTGATAATGTCTTGTTTTTGGATAGACCACATAGATTAATGATAATTTCAGTTTTGATTAAAAAATATTTAAATATAAGACTACATTCTTTGGCAAAGTATACTCAAGCGATATTTTAAATCCAATTAGTCAACGCCAGAAATTAACCAAAACCATAATATTTTATAATCAATAGACTTATTGAATGTACTTTTTTTATAATTTTTAGTAATAATTATATTCATAATATAATATACCTATTTAATAATATATTATATTTTCTATATTTATTAATTATTATGTTTATACAAGGCACTAAACATTACTCTTATATATTAATATAGTGTTCTAAGTGACTATGTTTATAATTATTATATTTTATATTTTTATTTTATGTAAGTTATTAGTTATTAGTTTTTATAATTTCATAATAAATGTATAAAGGATCAATATAAATAACATCGATAATTGATATCGATATAATCGAAATCGATTTTCAGTATCGATAATCACTATCGTTTTTGCCCCATCTGTAAATGGCGTCTGGCTTCAATATTAAATACGAGTTTGCGATCTAGGTGTTTATTATATCTATGCTACAAATATACAACTAGATAACCGTAATAGCGTTTTCATCTGACTGAAATAGTGTACACTACACGCAAACACTGATACCATAATCACATAATTTTACACACCGTTAAAATTTACGGTATCGGTCAGTGTGCACCAGTGTACACTATTGCAGTCAGATTTTTTGAGGTTAGGTTGCAATAATTATCAATAATAATACTCTTATAACCACAAAATGTGAACACTTTATTGATGGTTGATAAACCCAACGTTCTATATCTTATCTATGTAAATCTATTATACAGCACTTATCTTCTAT
>NW_021780040.1:0-1021 GCF_005508785.2 Acyrthosiphon pisum | reverse complement strand
TTAGTAAAAATAAAATTAATTACTTTAATAGCAAATTAGTTATTTAAATTTAAATATAGAATAACGATTTTAGTTATTTTATTGTAGTTTTGAAATATTATTCGTGGGTAGTCTTAACAGTTAATATTTTGTAAGTATATTATTATATTATATTATTGTATAGTAACAATTTAATTGTATTTAAAATAAGGTTTACGAATTACTATGTTAATGTTCATAAATTGGATATAAATGATAATTGGTAATATATCATCGATTAATTTATCACTTATCAATCGGGTTTTCGTTGTTGGTTATTTTTTATTTATGATTTATTAGTATTCGATACAGTAAAGCAACTTTTAAAAATGATTTCTTGCTGTAAATGTATGACTATTTGCACAATATATAAATATATGAATACCTATTTAAACTTAAAAATTCCACTACTGCTAAAAACACAATAGTGTAAATATTAAATAAGTACAAACATTATAATAAATGTAAAACAATACAAACCTACACCTATAATAGTATATAATATGGAAATTGTTTTTGGGAAAAATTAGTTCAACGTTCATCCTATTCTATTACTATTAGAAAATTAAATATATGAATTTATTATGGCAATATAAGTATTAAAATATATAATTAAATGTCCTTATAGAAATATATCTTTAAATTATATTATGTTCCTATCTATAATCTCTATATGTCTTTTGTGTTTAGTGCAGTAGTCTGGAAAGATGATCCACAAGCAGATCGAGACAGCAGCGGCATACCATGACGAGACTACTAGAGCCATATGCGCTGATGTACTACATTGTATACAGTTAATCAACACAAACGATATTAAATTTACTTCCTTTTGCATCAACTTATTTGTGCAAAACAGCATTTTCAGCACTAATGATAATTAAAAACAAATACCACTCCATGTTATATGTTGAAGCTGATTTAAGAGTAGCAGTGTCAAATATCAAACCAAACACAGAATCAATCATGTCTACAACGCAAGCTCAGTCTCTCATTAAATAGTTAA
>NW_021780039.1:0-752 GCF_005508785.2 Acyrthosiphon pisum | reverse complement strand
AATAAAATGTATAATTCTCTAAACTGATGAACAGTAAACTAGATTAAAATATACTAAATACGTACACGATATTTTCGTGTTATCAGTGGCGTACATTCAAATTTGCTCTGGAGGGGGTTCAAAAAAAATAACCAACACTAAAACGTTCTCTTTAAAACTACCCATTTCCCTAACAATCACAGGTTACAAGGGGGTCATTGTATAATGGGTTGTATTAGACTTGAGTTCCATGATAAAATATCATTGTATATAAGAAAAACGATTCTGAGCGAGGACGATTTGTCACTCTGGATATTTTATATTGTTATTAATTATTTTATCATGTAAGTTGAATTAATATTATAATATTATAATTTTTTATTTGTTTCTATGGTGATAAACAAAGCGTTAGAAATCCCATTTTTAACGTTTTTTCGTAATTTTTCGGTGGTTTTTCCCGTGGAATTAAATAACTATTGAGAAAATCAGAAAGTAACCTCTTTAAAGTACCATCTTGATCCAATTTGCTAAAATATAAGGTACTATATGTTGAATTCGAAGCACTCCTTCTGGAAGAAATTTTGTATACAGGAACATGATATAAAAAAAAAATAAACACCATTATAAAAACAATAGCTTCCTCGCTCCGCTCAGAATCTAAAATAGTAGATAAGAAAATCCATTTTATATGACCTAGCACGGCGGCAGTCAGCAATGGAGATGTTGGTATTGTGTTTTAATGTTTTAATGTTTTTCTAACTTTTCATAATAAC
>NW_021780038.1:0-738 GCF_005508785.2 Acyrthosiphon pisum | reverse complement strand
TCCGGTTCTCATTGGTCCACCGCCGTCACTGCCGCAATTGCCGCCGCCGGCGAAGACTCCACCACCGCTACACCGCTCACTGCTCAGCCTGTTGGAGAAATGCTTACGTCACAGATATGCGTATCACGAGTTGCTGACATACCTATTTATTTTGTCATGCCGACTAATATCTATATCCGTATTCCGTGATCAAATAACCGATCTTTTTCCGTAGACCTTGTACCTACTAGTACGCTAGATAGTACAATAGTTACTAGTATATCTTTTTCACGATGGTAGGAAAAAAAGTCTCGGGAGAAAAAAGGTCTTGGGGCTAAAAAGTCTGTATTAAGTAAGATAATATCTAATAATTATGTAATTACTAAATACATAACAGATAAAACGAAAATAATACGGATATTTATAAAATTATAAAAAAAAATATACATATCTATACCATTAAGTTGGATGTTAGAATGAAAAAAAGAAATTTTGTGCTATAGCTTTTAAAAAATCTTTAAGTTCAATTTTATTTTCCCTGAAACGAGTGAATAAAGCATTTAATCTTATTTCCATTTTCTTTTTTTTTCCTTTTTATTGATTGACTCACCCATTTCATTTAAAGCTAATTTTTCGCGGTCTGCAGCTACCTATCTCATATCTTATTTTAGAAATTAGTTTCCAAATTGTTGGATGATTTTTTCCAACCATATGTGAAAATCGAGAGTTCCAACTTTCACATACATTATTAGTTCTATG
>NW_021780037.1:0-1219 GCF_005508785.2 Acyrthosiphon pisum | reverse complement strand
CACGGTTCAGGTTTCATATGGTTACCGTTTCAAATGTCATCAATATTGAGGTTATGTTTGTATATTATGTCAATAATATTATTATACGTTAATATTTGAAGTTTTTAATTTTTATTGAATTTATACAATTTAAAATGTATTAATTACTTTTTACTATTTTAAGTAGGTTTTATATAATTAATTAATATGTTCAATACCTGTCCTTGTGCAGTATACAAATTACAAATTTAAACAGTTCACCTTTCATGTGAGTTCCGTAAGTCGTACATAGTTTTTACTAACCTGCTTGTGTATTATTTAGTATTTTATTTTAAACTATAGTGTAATTACTTGTAGGTACAATTTATTCGACAAAGAAATTATCTAATGAAGAAGTAAGTCCATTGATGAGAGTCTACTACTACCTACAATAATCAAACATTCAAATCTTCACAATTCATAGCACATCAAGTAAGCTTTATAGTACTATTTATCTGTCTGTACTTTGTAATATTAATTAATTTAGTGTTTTATTTCTAGTCAAAAGGAAACAATAATGAGTGATGTAGGAATGTGCCTGGGCCTCGTCTGAGCTTCTTTTCCATATTGTACTTCCTTGGAATGAATCACTTAAGTGTTGATTTTTTTTTTAAATTACACAATACTTTACAAATTATATGAAATAAACTTACAAATAACATGGCATTCGTAATATTTAATAATTTCGTTATTTAAGATAATAAATATAAAATTATTGTAAGACAATTAGCTAGGGATAATGGATGAAACAAATTTAAAACAAGCGATTTGCTATTTGAAAATGAGTTGTTTATTAAAATATAATATACATTTTATTAGTAATTTAAGGTGAAATATTGATATGGTACCGACCGGACGACAAACATAACAAGTACAACACTTACTGATCCTATTAATTAACAAAACAATCATATAAATAAATTTACAAATTTATTTTTTGTTATTCTAAATTAATAAATATTGAATACTAATATTACGGTAGTTATTAATGAAGAATAAAGATACAGCATAAAAATAAGTAGTTTTATACTGTAGTGTATTATACGTTCCAATCCTGATAAATAAAGATTAAATATAATTCATACAGCAAAAATAAAAACACAAATAAATGTGTCCATAAAATATTATAAAATGTTGTAATACAATCATAAACATCTACCAGGAGTAGATAAATTTCTATACACTTATGCAAGTAATATGT
>NW_021780036.1:0-793 GCF_005508785.2 Acyrthosiphon pisum | reverse complement strand
TCAGGTAGGCAATCTACGTTAGTGTATGATTTAACTCTAAAGTACCAATCAAAGTTATACCAAGTTTGTCATATTCTACCTATGGTGGATTGATATAATCAATTAATACAAAATCCTAACCAAACCTAACCGTACTAAAATCAAATGAATAAACTCAAACGCATACAAAAAAAAATCATTCAAATCGGTCTAACCATTTAGGAGGAGTTCAGTCATAACACACGTACAGTAGAATTATTGCGCTTAGCAACACATTCTGCGATTCATTTTTATATTATATGAAATCAACAAACATGCCCGATTAACCAATAGCAACCAATATAATATAATGCACTGTTGCACCACTGTTGTATTTTTGACATACAGGTTTGAGGTTTCCTACCTTTCCGGTGAATTTTTCTAAAATTTTATTTCGTAAAAACCTTCTCCTTGCAGTTACGAACATCTTGAAAAAAATTTTGAGCCAAATCGGACAAGCCGTTCTCGATTGATGAATTGTTATACATTTTTGTCCCCATTTTTATATATAAAGAATCTATATTATTGATATTAATATATAATACCTGTAAAGTAAATGGTGAAATGTATATAATATTATGCATAGGACGTAGTTTTACAATCGAGAGGCACTAATTCCTTCGAAATCAATGTAATATGAGTTCGTATACGGTGATCATTATTGATCACTATTTAAAAACTTGTATAACTACAATAATATTACAATCGTATAATATAATATTATAATAATCTCGTTTCACTATTATTAGGTATAATACCTATCTGAATGTTTCTT
>NW_021780035.1:0-1770 GCF_005508785.2 Acyrthosiphon pisum | reverse complement strand
GACGGGTAATATAATAATGTAATAACTAAATAGTTGCTGGTAAAAATTTAAATGATACAGTTTTTAAAAAATCAAATTTGTCAATTTGCATATTTATATATTTGTTTGTCCACTCTCGTAAAAATTTTCTTTTTTTAATGATTTTTTACATGGTCTCTTCGCTTTGCTTCTTAGTTTAATATATGTATCGGGCTGTATTCCCAGAAGAGTGTCCACAAGAATAAAAATATTTGGATGTCCCGAATGAAAAGAGGCATTTAATTTTGTATGAACATTTTCACAACTGTTAGCGGTCCGATTAGTGGTTGCTGACTTTGGGGCCGTTGATGAATATCCGTTTTCGTTGCGTATCCGGTATAATATGATTTGCAATGTCCAAGGTAACCGGCTTAACAGGTAGTTATGACATTTTATCTATACGGACTCAATTCAAAGATATTTAGATAATACCCTGGACTCAATTCAAACACATAAAAGTAGCATGGACTCAATTCAATATCACCGAAGGAATCCATGTCCGGAACGAAACACGTTCGATTTCGCGCTTGCCACATAATTGACATACATTAAATGGCTGTATGGCACAAAGTGGGGGAATGCCTACAGTCTATAATATGCCCAAAACAGGTTCCTTCTATCGTTTCGTGGAGTATAGTTGCTGAAGTTCAATGGAAAAAAAAATTGAGATATGACAATCATTCAAAACCATTTTATACGAAAGGAGATAATACAGATAATACAAGTTTTAAATTGCTCTCCTGAAGAATTTCATATTTTTAAATAACATTTATTTTGGTTCCAATCCCATAAAATAATATACTCAGTTACTTTTGTCCATATCTATATTATCTTATAAATAATTTTTAGATATATTATGTAGATATTATTTTTGTCTCATTAGTTTATTTTATAACGTTATCATGATAATTGGTTATATATTATTATTGATAATTAACTTTATATCAAGTTTAATACTAAAGTAATTGTCCTAATATTTGACGGTACTTTTTTATTCTTGGGCCTTTGATTTAACAATTTTAGACAATTGAAATGATAATTATAAATATATTTTTTGTTTATTATCCAGAAACTTTTGGAGGATTAAGTATGAAACATTTATTATGTTTATTATTTTACTAAAATTTAGAACTCAATTTTGTTTTATAGTTTCTTAGTATATATTTTATTTTATCAATATTTTATTTTAATAAATTAATCACCATAGAAAATGAACTTTTCAAATCTAGAATACTCGTTAGACGTCACAAAAGCTATACATTATGGTTGAGTGTGAGTGTGGGACAATCCCGAATGTATTTTTGTAATTGATTAGCTACATCGTGTGTAGTTATAACTATATTTTACTTACTTGGTTTTTCATTGCGATTCCGTAAACGTTTTTAGTATATTCTTTTATTTCAACATTTTTTTCTTAAAACGCTTTATTTTTAAACATACTTTGATTATTCATAATTTTTAGCACAGCAGATGGGACCTAAAAATATTACAATCTTTTAGTTTTATAAATATTGTAGAGTGATTGTGATACCAATAATTGTAAATTACACAGAAATAATAAAATGTATTAGGTATATATTATAATCAACTACCTAATATATAAAATATTGTTTTTATTTCTACCAACAAATATGACATTTGATAGTTAATCTCCTACTAAGAAATTGATTTGTTTTAAAATAAATCACCAGATTTTCATCTTTAATCATAACATTTCATGAATATTTTATAGCTAATAACTACAATTCTTAT
>NW_021780034.1:0-1099 GCF_005508785.2 Acyrthosiphon pisum | reverse complement strand
TAATACTATATTTTGACTGTTCTATATATTATACACATATTATTACTTTGAAATTAGTGTTATATTTCAAATCACAACATCATCTGGATTCTGAAAGGGCTGCACGTAACACTGGCGCAGTCGGTAGGATTTCATTCAAAGGAGGCAACCATCAAAGGCTACAGTCAACAAGGAGGAATTGATCACTCTTCTAAGGCGACAACTCCGAGAAGAACCAACAACAAACAAAAAACTACGCTGCAGTTCTATCAAAAACCATACATCATGTCATCAGCATCGAGGAGCACCGCTTTATTGTAAGTGGATAATTATTTTTGAATTTGTTACATAGACGTATGCAACATAATTATAAAACATAAGTACCTAATATTAAGTAGTCGAGTATAAGTATAATGGTGTAAAACGTATATTGAATTATTATTGAAAATATTATTATTGAAGGGCATATTATTGAAGTTATTATTGAGATTATTATTGAGGTTATTATATTGAAGTTATTATTGAGATTATTATTGAGGTTATTATATTGAAGTTATTATTGAGATTATTATTGAGGTTATTATATTGAAGTTATTATTGAGTATTATTATTGATGATATTGAGTTATTGAATTTATAAAGGGTTATTGAATTATTATTGAATTATTATTGAAGTTTTATTAAAGGGCGTATTATTGAATTATTATTGAAGGGCGTGATATTATTGAGATTTATTAAAGGTATTATTGAATTATTGAATTATTATTGAAGTTATTTTTTTTATTATTGTATTAAAAGGGCATTTATTGAATTATTATTATGAGTATTGAAAAAAAAACGTATTAAATGAGTGGTGAAGCAATTTATGGACAAAAAAGGTACATCTCCCTTGAACGTAGCTAATTCATTGTACGACACCGGTGTAGGAAACGAATTAAACGAAACAAATAGAAATATTGAATTATTAAGCCCGATAAAAGCCCCAATCGAATTATTAAACCCGATAGACGCTACAGCCCCGTTATTTTCCAAAGCCCAATCTCAGATAGGAACTCAGTTAGAAGTTAATCCAGGGGGAAGCCCGATCGAGGAAACATTACGTATAAACACTCGTAGTAAGG
>NW_021780033.1:0-535 GCF_005508785.2 Acyrthosiphon pisum | reverse complement strand
CCTCCATTCCGTCGCCGTCATCCTGTCCGTCGTCTTCGCCCAGGGGGGGCAAGCTTCGGACGTCTCATCATCGGCAGAAGCAGCACAGCCCGCGGAAAAAGCGTTTAACGCTTCTCCACCTCGTACGAGGCGGATCGCAGATTGCGGGTGCTTCCGCCGCCGGGTCTAACCAACCGACAAGCTCGCCAAAATGATTTAATACAGCCTCTCCCCTGGCCGGCTCGATTTTTTCCTCCGACTCGTCTACTGGACATAAAACGGAATTCTCTTCTACTCTTGCTTCCGAAAGCTTCAAATTTTTGTCTTCTCGTACCGTTTCATCGTTGCCGAGCGGTGCTGTGTCTGAGATCGGAGCAAGCTCCGAACCTGCTGCAGACGGCAGCGCGTCGCCGCTCGACACTCCATCACCGTGCGAGGAGACAGGCGTCTCGATGCCGACGGCCAACTCTTCTCCATCTGCGCCTCCAAGAGTCGGATTTCGCCCTTCAGGCTCCGACTCCGGGGTCTGAACGTCGCCACATGCTGTAGTGGGGAC
>NW_021780032.1:0-881 GCF_005508785.2 Acyrthosiphon pisum | reverse complement strand
TCGCCCGCGATCTTTTTACGAGTAAAACGCGTTCGAATATTATTAAACTATTACTGAGTAGCTAAGCCAGCAATCTCATAACAATATTCAACTACCTATTTATTTATTATTTAATTCTTTTAACCGAATTATCACTTTTAACGACTTTAATTTATCACACAAAAATATTATTTTTATTATATCTTATAATTATACTTATTCTAGGCTAGCCTTACAATTACTTTTTTTTCAAATTTGACGTCAACTATTTTAATTCAAAATAAAATCTATTTTCATCAATATATCAACTTATTTCTCTTTCAACAATTATTTATTATCAACCAATTTATTCTCTTCCAACAATTATTTATCATTCAATTTAATTCTTTTATTTTAATTCAATTACCTTTATTTCAATACAATATTTATTCATCAATTATTCACTTTTATTTCAACTCAAAAATTATTCATCAATTATTTCAATATATTTATTCAATTGCTACGCGCGTGCATCAATTTTTAGATCAGCCTATACCACTGTCTATCACTATTTATTCTCAATAATCACTATATATCATTAGATCAGTCCCTTGCTGTCTATTTACCATAAAAACTCTTAGATCAGCCTACCGCTGTCTACCAAAAAATATTCCCAGGTCAGTCCTCCGCTGCCTATCATAAAAAAAAACCTAGAACAGTCTATCACTGTCTATTACAAAAAAATACCTAGGTCAGTCTACTGCTGCCTTTACATATGTTTCCCTAACAAGCTTGTTTTTTATTTATTTTTATTCAAATATTACACCTTCACCAATAATATTTAAAATTTAACGCTGGTTTTAAGAATTTAAAAACCAACGTAGAGACGTGCACTCCAAAAGCTCTAATCTTATTTATAATAT
>NW_021780031.1:0-1043 GCF_005508785.2 Acyrthosiphon pisum | reverse complement strand
GTATTAATGTGTGTATGCGTGTGGGTGTGTGTACAGTAAAACAATAATAATAAAATGGTAACACGGTTTCTGGTAATAAGTTGCTGTTGCTGTATAATACACAATAATAATAATGACACCTAAATATATAAAAAATCACATCAACACAACTGTATAAAATTATGATAATAAATAAATAAGTATATAATAATTAGTGCACGGCTCTTATAGCCAGCAACATAAATATAATAAATGAGTAATGCACGCTCTTA
Source organism: Acyrthosiphon pisum (assembly GCF_005508785.2). Lineage (NCBI taxonomy): Eukaryota > Metazoa > Arthropoda > Insecta > Hemiptera > Aphididae > Acyrthosiphon > Acyrthosiphon pisum. The sequence continues at coordinate 792 of NW_021780031.1, read as the reverse complement.
GCCAAGCGGCATAAATATAATAAATAATAAACTAATAATGTACAACCCTTATGGCTGAACAGTATAAATTACAATGATATTATAGGTAGCTATTTAAGCTGTTAGCTCGTGTGAAGTTAAGTATAAAATATAAAAAGAATACGTGGCCCTTATGGCACACGATACTATAATAATAAGAATATATCTGCGGCCCTTATGACTCAACCGATTCAATATAAAATAAATAATAACAAAATAATAAAAACTCACAGTTTGTGGAGCGCAGTCTAGCTAGCTGGTCCTGTGCTAAAATGATATGAAATGATACACAATAATATAATAATAATAAGTGACGATTCACACACGTAAACTCTGGACTAATAATATAATAATAATGCCTTTATGGCTCACAATAATAAAAAGATAGTACAATTAATAACAATATAGGCTCGATCGTGATCACTGTCACGTTAAAAAATTATAGTGTTCACCCTTTACTTATAGAGTAAGAAAAAATATTTAATAGTTTGACACACGTCGGTGTTCTCGGTAAGACGTACAAAACAGGAAAAATTCACGGCGGCCGTGCTAAGTAATATTCGTGTAGACGGCGCGGCGGCGTGCGATAACATTTAATCTACATATATTATATAACTCACAAGACACATTCAACGATAATAATAACAATAATAAAACTATACAAAATAATGATATGTGAGTGTGTGTGCGTGACCAGCTGTTCTCCGTGACCAGTGATACTATTAATTAAAATATAAACATAATATTATATTGTTATGTTGCGGCGGCAACAAT
>NW_021780030.1:9898-11752 GCF_005508785.2 Acyrthosiphon pisum | reverse complement strand
CCGTAACGGTTCACTTTCATTGCGCCAAACGTGGTTTTTCGTAAGATCACCGTTGACTCGCGCACACGTTAGACTCCTTGGTCCGTGTTTCAAGACGGGTCGGAAAGTAGCTCGAAACACGTCGCCGACCGACGGGACCCCGCCTGCGACGGGGCCGCGTCGACGGTTCTTGCCGTCGGGCGAGCCGACCATGAGCACCGGGGCTCGGCGCGAACGGTCACGCCGAAACGCGACCGACGCGACGAACGTCACCCGGGCCATTCGGCCGGCGCCCAACGGGTCGCGACGTCCGCTAACCGAGCGAAAGATCCGGCCGGCGGTTAGACCGACCGTGAATTCGCCCGGCGGGGATTCGCGAGCTCTGTCCGTTTACAACCGAGCGGTTTCACGTTCTTATGAACTCTCTCTTCAAAGTTCTTTTCAACTTTCCCTCACGGTACTTGTAAACTATCGGTCTCGTGGCCGTATTTAGCCTTAGATGGAGTTTACCACCCGCTTCGGGCTGCACTCTCAAGCAACCCGACTCGAAGGCGCGGTCCGATCCCGGAACGCTGTGACGGCCTCTACTGGCCTGGCACCATCTGCGGGCCATGGCCCCGTTCAAGGGAGACTTGGACCGTCACGTGCGCCCCGGCAACGAGGCCGGCCCGTACGCCACAACTCTCATACGTGCCGCGACACAAAAGTGCGCGGCGAGATTCGGCGATGGGCTTTTCCCGGTTCGCTCGCCGCTACTAAGGGAATCACGGTTGTTTTCTTTTCCTCCGCTTATTAATATGCTTAAATCCGGCGGGTAGTCCCGCCTGATCTGAGGTCGGAACGTATCGGTTGTTTGTTTCTTAAATTACACGGCAGCCTGCGGTCCGCGCTCCGCCCGTACGGTGACCGCCCGCGTCCGCTTCTCGGAAGCCGGAGAGGTCTCGTGGACTCTCAGCCGGCCCGGCCGCGCTCTCGCGCGGCGGGCGGACGGGGACGTGCCGTTTGACGACGCGAGAACCCGTGACTGTTTGCCGTCACAACTTGGGCGGACGACCGGAGGCGGCCGCGCGAGCGGCTCTCCCCGGTCGAACCGCCAATCTCGCACCACCGGAGCGGCCGACGGGCGTGCCGTCGGACGCCTGCCGGCGGCGCATCGGTCTGGCCCGAGTATCCGGTATACGACCCTCAGACAGGCGTGGCCCGGGACCCGCGGGTCACCGAGGCCGCAATGTGCGTTCGACTGGTCGATGTTCGTATAACCTGCGGATTACACGACGACGCGCAGATAGCTGCGGTCTTCATCGATCCACGAGCCAAGTGATCCGCCGCTCGGTGTCGGTTGTTTTTTTGTTTTGTTCGACGAAACTTCTACGGCCACGCGCCGTGCGCGGACGCACGACTGGGCACGTACGGTCTTTCGACGTGTTAACCATCTTTCGGTCGACGCTCGGTCGGGGGTCGCGGCGCGCGGGCGGTCGTCGAGCGAGTCGGCGAGCGCACGCGGCCACGGGGTCGGATGAGGCGCGCGCGAGACCGGCGAGTGCCGCCGGTACCGCGGGCCCGTCTCTAATGATCCTTCCGCAGGTTCACCTACGGAAACCTTGTTACGACTTTTACTTCCTCTAAACGGCCGATTTCGGTCATCTTCGCGATCGCGCGACGACCCAGCCCCCGAGGGGGCCGAATAACGCGCGTCCACTCCGAAGACCTCAATGCGACCGTTCAATCGGTAGTAGCGACGGGCGGTGTGTACAAAGGGCAGGGACGTAATCAACGCGAGCTGATGACTCGCGCTTACTGGGAATTCCTCGTTCACGTGGAAAAATTGCAAGCCACGATCCCTAAGCACGAAGGAGGTTCAGCGGGTTACCCGGA
>NW_021780030.1:3357-5661 GCF_005508785.2 Acyrthosiphon pisum | reverse complement strand
CGTCCGCTGCCGAAATCATTTTTTTTTTTCACCTCGAACACCGCCCGTCGAACGCCGACCAATTATCCTAAGTCCATGCACGGCACAGTGGCACCCGAATCCGCTCCGGGGAAGCCGCCGCCGTCCGACCGGCACTCTGCCCGTCGGTCGTCGACGCGCCCGCGTGACTATCGAATACCCGGTACCGGGGCTCCGAGACCCCGTAACGTGTTCGGCGCACGCCACCGACGACCGCCCGCGGTGTACCGTCCGCTGCCGAAATCATTTTTTTTTTTTCACCTCGAACACCGCCCGTCGAACGCCGACCAATTTATCCTAAGTCCATGCACGGCACAGTGGCACCCGAATCCGCTCCGGGGAAGCCGCCGCCGTCCGACCGGCACTCTGTCCGTCGGTCGTCGACGCGCCCGCGTGACTATCGAATACCCGGTACCGGGGCTCCGAGACCCCGTAACGTGTTCGGCGCACGCCACCGACGACCGCCCGCGGTGTACCGTCCGCTGCCGAAATCATTTTTTTTTTTCACCTCGAACACCGCCCGTCGAACGCCGACCAATTTATCCTAAGTCCATGCACGGCACAGTGGCACCCGAATCCGCTCCGGGGAAGCCGCCGCCGTCCGACCGGCACTCTGCCCGTCGGTCGTCGACGCGCCCGCGTGACTATCGAATACCCGGTACCGGGGCTCCGAGACCCCGTAACGTGTTCGGCGCACGCCACCGACGACCGCCCGCGGTGTACCGTCCGCTGCCGAAATCATTTTTTTTTTTCACCTCGAACACCGCCCGTCGAACGCCGACCAATTTATCCTAAGTCCATGCACGGCACAGTGGCACCCGAATCCGCTCCGGGGAAGCCGCCGCCGTCCGACCGGCACTCTGCCCGTCGGTCGTCGACGCGCCCGCGTGACTATCGAATACCCGGTACCGGGGCTCCGAGACCCCGTAACGTGTTCGGCGCACGCCACCGACGACCGCCCGCGGTGTACCGTCCGCTGCCGAAATCATTTTTTTTTTTCACCACGAACACCGCCCGTCGAACGCCGACCAATTTATCCTAAGTCCATGCACGGCACAGTGGCACCCGAATCCGCTCCGGGGAAGCCGCCGCCGTCCGACCGGCACTCTGCCCGTCGGTCGTCGACGCGCCCGCGTGACTATCGAATACCCGGTACCGGGGCTCCGAGACCCCGGGCCGCGTTCCGCGGTCGCCCGGGACGACCGCCCGAGGTGCGCCGGCGACGAATTTTTTTCTACCTCGCGTGACTATCGAATACCCGGTACCGGGGCTCCGAGACCCTCGTAACGTGTTCGGCGCACGCCACCGACGACCGCCCGCGGTGTACCGTCCGCTGTCGAATTCAAAAAAAAAAAAATTACTACTATTGTGCGTAGCGGTACGGCATGTGAATTTTAAAATTAAAAACCTCGTCTCGAGCGTCGGCCGTCGGTCAGAAAATTCTTCTCGAGGCACACTAATGTCAACGCGTAGTGGCACGGTAGTCTGAATTTAAAAAAAAAATTATCACTCACTGTGCGTAGCGGTACGGCATGAGGAGTTGAAAAAAATGATTATCACCGTGCGTAGTGGTACGGCATGTGAATTTTAAAATTAAAAACCTCGTCCGAGCGTCGGCCGTCGGTCAGAAAATTCGTCTCGAGGCACACCAATGTCAACGCGTAGTGGTACGGCAGCCGAATTTTTAAAAAAAAATTACAATCACCGTGCGTAGTGGGACGGCAGCCGAATTTAAAAAAAAAAATTACCATCACCGTGCGTAGTGGCACGGCATGAGGAGTTGAAAAAAATTAATATCACCGTGCGTAGTGGTACGGCATGTGAATATTACAATTAAGAACCTCGCCCGAGCGAAGGCCGTCGGTACGGCCCACTGGCCATATGCCTATCAATTATCTAGCGAAACCAAAGCCAAGCGCAAACGATCGATTCGACTGAAATTATCTAGCGAAACCTCAGCCAAGGACAAACGATCGATTCGACTGAAATTATCTAGCGAAACCTCAGCCAAGCGCAAACGATCGAGACGACTCAAATTATCTAGCGAAACCAATGCCAAGGACAAACGATCGATTCGACTGAAATTATCTAGCGAAACCAATGCCAAGGGCAAACGATCGAGACGACTCAAATTATCTAGCGAAACCTCAGCCAAGCGCAAACGATCGAGACGACTCAAATTATCTAGCGAAACCTCAGCCAAGCGCAAACGATCGAGACGACTGAAATTATCTAGCGAAACCAATGCCAGGACAACGATCGATTCGACTGAAATTATCTAGCGAA
>NW_021780028.1:0-794 GCF_005508785.2 Acyrthosiphon pisum | reverse complement strand
GCGTAACATTAACAATGACAATAGTAATAGGAATAACGCTAGTAATCAAAATTACATTGCAGTATGTAATAAGATAGGCCATGAAATTTCAAGTTGTTTTACAAAACAAAAAAATGAAAAAAAATAATTCAAAAAACTTCAGAGGACAGCCTCAAGTGGGTGTGAGGCTGGTTCAAGAAATAATACAAGACCCAAAAAACGAATTTTCCACATCACAACTCGATTAGTCGATAATCACATTACGTTAAAATCGCCTAGTTTTAATAAAGATCAAATTAAATTATTAGTTGACACAGGTGCAGATTTAAATATCATTAAAATTAATGCTTTAAAGGGGGATACTGAAATTAACGAAAAAGAAAAAATGTATTTAAAGGGTATTAATGAAAAAATTGTGTCGACAATAGGGAAAACTGAGATAGATTTAATTATACATAATAAAGCATTTGAAACCGAATTTTATGTTGTTAACAATATATTTCCAATTATGGGGGATGGAATAATAGGTAATAAATTTTTAATAGATAATCACGCGATTATAGATGTCGCGAATAATACAATTACGATAAACGAAAGTAAAATAGAAAACGACAATGATATTTGTTTTACATTACAGCCACGTTCGGAAACAGTGGTACAAATCGATATAAAAGATAAATCAATGAATAATAAAAATATTCTAATTAATAAACAAGAAATATCCGAAAATCTAATATGTCTATAAGTGCCATTAACTATTTCTAATTCGTCCATATCGGTAAGTATATTAATCGGTATTATATCATCTAAACTAA
>NW_021780027.1:0-788 GCF_005508785.2 Acyrthosiphon pisum | reverse complement strand
TATTATTTGACTTTTTTTTTTTATCAATAAAGTACTATATAAAAAACTGAACATAATATTAATAACCACTTTTTAGTGACAGGTATTTGTAATTAAGTGTAACTATTTCAGAATTTAGGTAATATTATAAAAAAATAAATTATTATAAAATAATAAATTAAAATAAATAAAAAAATTATTATTAAAAAAACAAATAAGAATGAATTTTTAGCACACTTGGGTGACCCATGTTCCAGTTTGATATAATAATTTATAACTTATATATAAAAATATAAATTTAAACAATATATACCACGCTAATAAAGACGGAAGAACAGTTTAGTAGAATTGTCGTACAGAGCATAGGTAGTATAGAGAAAAGATTTAACGATACCCGCATTAGGTTTAGGTATTTAATATTGACAATGCAGGCATATTAGTAAGGTAACAATTATAATTTATAATTTATATGACAACTTACTCTGAATTCTGAATCACTTATAAACGTCCAAATTGTTATTATTTTCAGAAATTCTACATCAGCTATTGTGAATTGCAATTCAATAATAATATTGATATCGATTACACGGAAATTAGAATTTGGATTTTTGGTATTTCTTTTATGACAATTCTGTTGTACTTGTACACATAATAATATTCTTTTCCTTAGCATTGATAAACTTTTATAGGTCTAGAATTCTATAATTATTTATTATTACTAATAATTAGTTATTACCATCTTACACCATATATAAAATATCTATTGGATTTTGGAACCGAAAAAACCGTAAAAACCTCTACATCAAAAT
>NW_021780026.1:0-994 GCF_005508785.2 Acyrthosiphon pisum | reverse complement strand
TATCCGGTGATAGTTATGGTATAAAATACGCGTGCGTAGGCACACGTAATTATATATTAATTGTTTGGAACCATATAATATACATACCTATTGTACAAAAATACTCAATTATCTGATATTTTTATCGATCCGTTAGAACACGCAGATAGGTACACAAATAGTACCCCGAAGTCCAGACTAATTAAATTTATATGATCCATATTTCTTTGGTGATCGAAATAATTAAATATAATTATTTTCATGGTTCCTATATTTCATCTATATATTATATCGATTGAGTACACTTAAATTTGAAATCTAAAATCTAAATCAAGTCAATGCAAAGATATCTGATAAACTGCAACGACAATTTGATTAAGAATTATCGAAGTATACTTATAGTATATTTATAGTATTATTGTCAACAAAAGATGACTTTTTGTTTGTGGGGATAGATGTCGAGCCATTAAACACAATGTTAATAATTAACACAATGTCATTCAATATAAAAAAAAAAAATTATTTCCAATCTTTTTTTTTAAATAAAATAATGTATTGGGTTAAGTAAATTATACATTTTCTGTATTGGGTAGCGGGCTTTTAAATATATTTGTTTAGACTTTAGAGTAATATCTTGTCCAATAGTTATAATTTGAACTAACACGACTGTTAAGGGCCAAAGGGCTTTTTAGGCTGACTTTGGTAAGCGGTTTAGTGGACTGTATTTGTTAAAATTAATTTTACGCTGGTGGTGTTGTTATATAAACTAGATAGCATTTAATTCGCTTTACATTATTTAAATACATAATACAAGTTTTTCCTGATGGCACAAATATAAACAGTTTAAATAAATGATGTTTCTGGCCTGACAAGCACAGATAACATTTAACAATATAATGATTTTAAAATATTATGTGTCTGGCCTGGTGGCACAGATGATAAATTAACAACGAGTGATTCTGGCCTGAGGGCACAGAGAATAATTAACAATATAACAGTGAAGCTAAAACTCTGG
>NW_021780025.1:0-788 GCF_005508785.2 Acyrthosiphon pisum | reverse complement strand
CATGGTCAGTTTTCAATTTTTTTAGTTTTTTTTTCTATAAATATCAATAAAGTTTATCTGTTGGGCCAAAAAGTGTATAAATTTAATACAAAGCTTCTGATATATTGTTACAATATCAGTTGAAAAATATTAAAAAAACATAGGCACAATTTTTTTTTATAAGCATTTAAAGATCAAATTTTGACAAAATTTATCAAATTTTAATTTGAAAAATTATTTTGTAGTTAAAAATTTATAAAATGTTCAATTTTTGTATCTAAGAATTAAAAATTTAAAACAAGATTCCACATAAGTAATTAATTCTGTTACCAAAAAATTTAAAAAATACATTTACACAGTTTATTTTTATAGTCATTTTAAGCACAAATTTGGACGAAATTACATATTAAAAACCTAGGATAACTATTTTAGTTATTTTGTTGTGATTGTATAATATTATTCGTGGGTACTTGAAACTTCTAAAGTATACTATTATATATCTATGATTTTACTACGGTTTTTTGTTGATGTATAACGCGTTATAACTTATAAGTACCTAATAGATATTATGATATGATTAATTTGGAATTTATTATAGGTACCTATTATAGGTCAATTTTTTTTTAATACCATAGATAAGTGTATATATATGTCTAATACATAGACTGATATACCGTCTTCGCTCAGAATCGTTTTTCTTATACAGTGATATTATATCATTGAATTCAAATTTAATACTGTCCATTATACAGTGACCCACTTCTAACCTACTGTACAGCAGAGCGACATCCACTTACCCACCTTTTTTA
>NW_021780024.1:0-1362 GCF_005508785.2 Acyrthosiphon pisum | reverse complement strand
ATGACTGAAGAATACGACGTTGCCCATATGTATTTATGCTAAATGCTCTGTCTCAAGCGAGTATTGTGGTTCGCGTATATGCCGAAGTCTGCGTCTTGAAAACTGCATGTGGTGTGATTATCAGTTGTCATAACGACTATTCTGCTCTATGGGTTTTATCGGGTTTTGTAATAGTTACAGATGCCGTCAGCTTAGTTGTTCGTTTGGTGGGAGGGGGAGGGGGCGTATCTATGTATTTGCTAAGTTACAACAATCTTTTTAGATTTGTCACCGGTAATCAGTGACTCGATGACAAAATTGTAGATGCGTGAAATGGCTGGTGTCTTTCTGTTGTTTTTTTGTGAGGTTGTACTAAGCACGACGAGAAAATACATTTTTTTGGGGATAAATTATAATATATATTATTATATTATAAATTATATTGTGCAGTTATTTATACAACTGTGATGAGGCGTTTCAGCTCTGTCCGACCGTGGGCTCGAGAAATTCGCAGTCAAGACCGAGTAAACTGAAGGTGATCGCCTGAAGAGCTGCGCCGTGGAAGCAACTGTTATTTGGCAATAAAAAGCGCCATTTTCGTCTTCTGTCGATGAATGGTCGGTGTCTATTTTTATGCCGAATGCGCCGTCTGGAGCGTGTGTTGTAGTTTTCGTATTGTACTGATGTTTGGGTATTGTAAACCAGACCAACTGCACATGTTTCTGTATGAGTTGGTGTGGTTATCACTTTTCATCACCAGTTTCCACTGCAATGGTTTTTTCAGATTTTGTAATTTGTGTTCTGGGTGCTGATAGGTTTGTGTGTATGCTTAGTAGTAGGGGAGAGTGTTTTTGTGGCTCCGTTGCATTTGGTTTAGAGTAAAATTAGATCTCGACGACCAGATAGGTGTTTGTTGTTTACTATCTTTTTTATTTTTAACTTTGTCCCTTTTTACATGTTCTTGATTTGTTGATGAAGTTACAAATTTTACGAATTTTACAAATGCTGTTCATGATTTTAAAAAAATACATTATAAAAGTCTAGAACATATCTTTCTTACGCTATAATGGTCATCAGTTTTAATATTTGATATGGGTATTAAGATGTTATATTTTGATAATAGTACAATTATTAAAATTAGATACATAATAATATGAGGTGCGATTATTTTCACAGTATTCACATTCTTTTTTTTTTTTATTAATATCATTGTTTTAAACTCAATGTTTACATATGTTATCATATATTTATATGTTATACATTCATATATTTATACATCTGAGAAATGATTTAAAATATTTTGTTTGTACATCAATCATACGTCTTATTTTATTACTTATTGATGTGTTACATAAATTTAGAACAAATTCAAAATTCAAAAAC
>NW_021780023.1:0-845 GCF_005508785.2 Acyrthosiphon pisum | reverse complement strand
AAATTTTCTTATAAATATAATTTATAAATAGTTCAAAAACCATTACAATATTTCGAAAAAGTCATAGCGCATAAAAATTGGTAATATCAAACATTCTGTGAACATTTTATTCTTTTACGGTTATTTTTTATAACTGGTGTACCTAATGTAAAAATATCAATTTTCTTTAATTTGTTGTTTGTTTTCCTAACCATTTCTGATCACTTTTGACTTCTAAAGTACAGAAGTAAATTCACTTTTCAACCAGAAAAGATACTGTAGAAGAAAATTGAAGCATTTTTATTGTGCCTTTAGGCTTTAGTATACCTTTTAGTGACTATAGACACACAAAAGAAAAACAATTTTCATGTAAATATAGTCAATCAGACATAAGTTTATATTTTTAAATTCAAATAGGTATTCGTAGTTCATACTCCGTACTCAATAAAATAACTATTACGATTAACGACAAACAATAAGTATTAACACATAATATTTTAGTGATTGTTTTTTTTCAGTCAATACTCAGCTATATATTGTATACCTACCTACTTTATTGCCACAGAATAAATGAAACGAATAAAATATAAAAATTATCTTATCTACACTAGGTAGGTATAAACATTAATAATTAATGTTTATACATTAATTATTAATCATATTAATCATATTAATCATTAATTATTAATGATTACTTATTAATATATAATATTTATAATTCATAACATAATAATATAATATAATGTTTTGAGCTAATTTTATTGTACTGTGTATTTGAAACATTGAAAATGCAACAATTTCTACATCCAATATTACAATATATTTACTACTTAGTATTTTACTATATTACACTTATAGCCACCGGT
>NW_021780022.1:0-789 GCF_005508785.2 Acyrthosiphon pisum | reverse complement strand
CCCCCCACTTAAGATTTTTTTAATATTTAATCGGCAAATTTGACACTTGGTAAAAGTTGTCGGCAATTTGGCATCGTCAGTATTTTAATTGTATTTTTATTATTTTCAAAATATATTTGTATATATTATATTTCTATAAAAGATAAAACTATAAGACGACGACGACGTCAACACTTCGATTGCACCGAATTCTAAAAATAGATGTGTTTATCTACTATCAGTGTATTGCGAGTTTGTATAACACGTAAGTATGAAAACTGTTACCCGTAGCCCGTATGTATTGACTTATTCTTGGTATTATAAAATATTATTTTATTATCTTGAAATTTGTTGCACTTTTGCAGTCGATAGTTATCGGTTGTCGTCTATTCGACTATTCATCGAGGTTAGTGGTAACATTGTGTTCTGTAGCTACCCACTAGAAATAAACTGTTTAGTTATTATTCATATAATTTTGCATTTTGCATTTTAGTGCCGACTTTTTTACCATTACGTATATTTTTTTTATGTACATTTTCGTTTTCCGAAATTTTTTTCATTTTTATTGTCAAAATTCATATTTATTTATTTAAATCAATTTAAAAAACAAGCTACTATTATACAAACTCTTACTCAAACCGATCTGGACATACGGTATCCAACTCTGGGGTGCAGCCAAAAAGTCCAACTTAAACAAAATTCAAATCTTCCAATCAAAATGTCTCCGTCAAATAACTAAAGCTCCCTACTATGTATCTAACGACACTCTACATAAAGATCTAGCCATCCCAACAGTTCAAAATGTTGCAA
>NW_021780021.1:0-556 GCF_005508785.2 Acyrthosiphon pisum | reverse complement strand
AAAACCTAGGATTACTATTTAGTTATTTTCTTGTGATTATATAATATTATTCGTGGGTACTTGAAACTTCTAAAGTATACTATTATATATCTATGATAGTACCAGGTTTTTTATTGATGTATAACGCGTTATAAGTACCTAATAGATATTATGATATGATTAATTTGGAATTTATTATAGGTAAATTTTTTTAAATACTATAGACTATAATATAATATTATGTCTTATTAGGTATAAATTTGTATGCCTAGTAGTCGCTAGTACTTATTTTTTACGCTATCAGCGCTAGTAAATGCTTCTAGAGTATCGTTGATAATAAAAGAAACTATGAGCATCATTAAATTGTTTCTTATTATAGTTCGTTGGGCAACCATACTATTTTTAATTGTGACCTAGACCGACATACCATCTCCGCTCAGAATCGTTTTTCTTATACAATGATATTATATCATTGAATTAAAATTTAATACCATCCATTATACAGTGACCCACTTGTAACCTACTGTACAGCAGAGCGAAATCCACTTACCCACCTTTTTTTGTATTTACATTTAAA
>NW_021780020.1:0-1260 GCF_005508785.2 Acyrthosiphon pisum | reverse complement strand
GAGCTAAACGTTGTCAACATTGAAGTATTTTTGGGGATGTTGGAATTGTTTTCAAGTTTGTCCTATAATCATTAAACAATAAGCATAGTTATACCTAGAGTATGAAAATTTATGTGTAAATACAACCATCAGAAGATTTATAATAGTATCCATTTCATCTCAAATATAAAACAACATAAATTAAATGTTTGATTTTATCAAAACAAAAAAAAAAAAGTGTAAATGGTAAATTATAGCTCATAAAAAAAAAAATCTTGGTTGTAATTAGCCAGGTACCTACCTAATATTAATTTTTTAGATTTAGTGATTTAGTTAATTAGGAATTTCATGTATTGAGTATTAAGGATTTTTAAAGATCTTTAATAATATAGAAATTTAATAAATACCTACCTATTACAATAATCTTAACAGAAAAATAAGGGTATCCTATAATTTTTTTGTGGCTTGAATATGTGTAGATATTTTATACCTACAAAATCATGGGTAGTGGATAAACATGATGTATTTCCCTGACTATCTCATAATGTATAATGTTCACTTAATTACAAGGTTTTAATAAAAAAGAATCCATTTAATAATCAAGTTAATGATTTGAGTAGATATGTTATATTCATATGAGCGCAGTCGGTTTTTTTTACATTCAAAAAATCACCTTAAAATTAGATTATTTTGATATTTTTACATCGAATTTTGATATTTTTACATCAATTTTTGAGTACTTTTTTGTATACAATTTGTATACAATTACATCAATATTTCACATATTTTATATAAAATTACATACATTTTTAATTCACATAAATTACATTCATTTTACAATTCTTCAGATTTCAATTACAATTATACATTTTATACATTTTCAATTACAGTTATACATCAATTACACACATTTTTCAATACATATATATTTTCCGCCAATCATAAATAAATCGCAAACAAATAACAACCAAAGTATAAGATAGATAAGATATCCCTCTGCCTATATATAAATATAGTAGTTTATTATCATATATTAGAGACCTTTTTTCAAAAAAGTCTGTCATTTCATTTTGCACTTTAGAACAGTGGTAATATTTCAGTAATTTTAGTAATATTTCGTAATATTAAATTTGTGACGTCAAATAGTACATTTGTGACGTCAAATAGTACATTCTAGAAGATTTTTTTCTCTAGATTTGTACCCCTGTTTCTATTTTTTAGGATTGAGTATACCTTATTTTTCTATACTATGGCGCAAATTGCACAACATTACGTAATTAT
>NW_021780019.1:0-345 GCF_005508785.2 Acyrthosiphon pisum | reverse complement strand
ACCAAAACAAATTAAAATTTGATAAATTTTGTCAAAATTCGATCTTTAATGCTTATAAAAAAAAATTGTGCCTATGTATTTTTAATATTTTTTAACTGATATTGTAACAATATATCAGGAGCTTTGTATTAAATTTTTACACTTTTTGGCCCAACAGAATATAAAACTTTATTGATATTTATAGAAAAAAAAACTAAAAAAATTGAAAACTGAAAATGTCCGTAAACAGCTCAAAAAGAGTCAAAATATTTTCAAAATTGTATGGTGTATAGGAAATGCTAATATAAACGTTCAGTAAAATTTTCATGTATCTGCAGTTATTCGTTTTTGAATTACAACAAAATA
>NW_021780017.1:0-895 GCF_005508785.2 Acyrthosiphon pisum | reverse complement strand
TAGTATTTCAAATACTACTCAAATACTTTGAAAAAGTATTTGTAATACTTTTGGTTTTTAAAGTGGGTTTCTAACTATCGTCATATAAACACATAGGTAGTAGGTTGTCTAATAGTTAGCTAATAGTTCAAAGGGAATATTGTTATTCGATGACTATTTTTAGAAATCTGGTTTTCACAAACTTTCGGGCTTCAACTAACACAGAAATACAGAATACTAAATAAAACTATTATTCTATTATTGTATTATTGTATTATTATTATTTTTTTAGTTTTTACTAAATACCAAAATAAACATCGAAGAACCTTATAAGAAACGCTCAGTGGTACAATGTATTAAATGCCAAGAATATGGACACTCAAAATCTTACTGCGCTCACGCCCCAAGATGTGTAAAATGTGCCGCCAACCATCCAATTTCTTCCTGCACTAAAGCCAAGGACCAACCACCAGTGTGTGCCCTCTGTCAAGGAAACCATACGGCAAATTACCGTTGATGTCAAGTCCACAAAGAATTTCAACGCCTTCACTTAGGAAAAACAAAAACATTTTTCAATGCAAAAATATCCAAACCTAATGTAAGTTACAGTCAAATTGTAAACAATGGGGGAGTCTCTTCTTCCGAAACCCAACGTGATCCTCTAAATATTAACGACACTTCGTCCTTTCACAACCTAACCCATCACCCGCCAAACCAACATCACCACAAAGACAGTCAAAATATTCCTCCAAACAACACAACTCCCCATTCGGATATCGCTTCTCAATTATCTCCATTCATAAATGAATTCAAATTAATACTAAACCCTCTTATTTCACTGCTTACAACCGTCATAAACAAACTTATGTAAGTTGAGTCTTGATTATTTGTGACTCATCAATTATAACACTCACGT
>NW_021780016.1:0-812 GCF_005508785.2 Acyrthosiphon pisum | reverse complement strand
TAAAATATAAAATAATAATATTATCAAAATAAAGACAGAAGTATATATAGTTGCATAGTGCTGTCATTTGCCCAATTTAATGTATTATTAGAGTAAAAGGCTGGGAATTAACGAGTTAAAAAGTTAAAGTTAAGTGTTAAGAAGTTAATTTTATTTATATACCATGTACACGGTAATTAAACAATGCCTGCTGCAGCTGGTGTTTCTAGTGGTTTTGTGCTTACAATTTTTGGATTTGATAAATGATTATTATTTATTGAAGCAACACGAAAGCGGTGAACCACAAAATACGTACCTAAGTCTTCTCTGAGATTATACATAGATTTAACGGAAATCGGTCATTAAAAGAGTATCCCATAATTTAAAATAAGAACAAAATCGACAGTTATTCTTTCTGTCTATTACCATAGTAATATAAAGTAAATCACATTTAATATCTCATATGTATATGTATACATTATAGTATTATACAGACATCATACATACACAACACGCACGGCCCTGGATTCTGTTCCGTGTACTTAAGTTTCCTGAAATAAACCATCTAAAAATACACGTGAACAGCCGTTGACGTCGTCCTCCGTTATCCAGCTACACCACACTGTAGTATACACACTAATTACCTATTATAGGTATACTTACTACCCATAATAATAATATACCACCTGATTAGGGGCTGCTCGTCAACGTGCACCCTCGCGCGTGCATCTGATGAGGACGGATTTGGGCCCGAATAATATTAGGTATACATAATTATAGTCGTGGTACACGTTTTGCAAGTCCTACGAGCTTTAAGTGTATTATCCGTTGCC
>NW_021780015.1:0-738 GCF_005508785.2 Acyrthosiphon pisum | reverse complement strand
CATCAACAAAAAACCGTGGTAAAATCATAGATATATGATAGTATACTTTAGAAGTTTCAAGTACCCACGAATAATATTATACAATCACAACAAAATAACTAAAAGAGTTATCCTAGGTTTTTAATATGTAATTTCGTCCAAATTTGTACTTAAAATGACTATAAAAATAAACTGTTTAAATGTATATTTTAGATTTTTTGGTAACAGAATTAATTACTTACGTGGAATCTTGTTTTAAATTTTTAATTCTTAGATACAAAAATTGAACATTTTATAAATTTTTAAGTACAAAATAATTTTTCAAATTAAAATTTGATAAATTTTGTCAAAATTTGATCTTTAAATGCTTATAAAAAAAAATTGTGCCTATGTATTTTTAATATTTTTCAACTGATATTGTAACAATATATCAGGAGCTTTATATTAAATTTATACACTTTTTGGCCCAACAGATAAAACTTTATTGATATTTATAGAAAAAAAAACTAAAAAAATTTAAAACTAAAATGTCCGTAAACAGCTCAAAAAGAGTCAAAATATTTTCAAAATTGTATGGTGTATAGGAAATGCTTATATAAACATTCAATAAAAATTTCATGTATCTGCAGTTATTCGTTTTTGAATTAGAACAAAATAAGGAAATCGCTACATGAGAAATCGAGTGAATATCCAATGTTGTAAAAATTTGAATTTCAAACGATCATAAAAATTTAATTTGACTTTCTTATAGATATTTTT
>NW_021780014.1:0-2703 GCF_005508785.2 Acyrthosiphon pisum | reverse complement strand
GAACGTTTTCTTCAATGACCACGATATGCTCCAAATAAATAAAATTTACCAGCAACTGTAAAGCGGTTGAATCTATCTCTCTCATTACAACGAGATAATGATTCTTTTCTGAAAAATTTGTGAACATGGCATAGAAATATGGACTAGCCGATGCTAAAACCACTTTATGAGCGATAGTTATTTTGTGATCGTCTGTTTCTAGTTTAATATCACAAAAAACCTCATCTCTATAAGCAAAAAAAAACCCGTTACTTATATTTATCTGGCAGCTACACTTACAACTTACTCTCGTAAGGTTTGTAACACTCCATATGTCTCTGCATAAGACGATTTTGTATACTCGTATTTTGCATATTTTTCACATCTTCTGGATTCTGTCTTTTGATTTTTATTTTGCATTGTAATTGCTAGGTATATAAATTCAGGGTTTTCGAGTTCTTAAAACGACAAACAGTGCATTTAAATATCAATTATAAATATCCATATAAATCGTTAATAACCTTCTAAGAATACTAAAGTAATAGAAAAACCAAATTTTAAATTTTAACAGGACATGCAAATATTTCGATATATCACGTATTACTGGATCGTAAGTAGAAATCTTAATTCATATCGTAAAAACTTAAAATTGATAAAAAAAAAGTGTATTATGTTTAAGATCTAATTATACACAAAAGGATAAAACAGCTATTTTTCAATCTTAAAAAAATATGAAATGTGGGCAAGTGTATGTCACTCTGCTGTACAGTAGGTTACAAGTGAACGACTGTATAATGGATGCTGTTATATATGAATTCAATGATATAATATCCCACACAGCATTTGGTAAATGATAATATTTTGTGAATATTTTAAAGTGCTTGAATAATGAATAGGTATTTAACAAATAATATTTTATTAATATTTTCTACTCATCATAATAAAATATTGTACTTTATAATTGCATAAAAATGTTGACTCAATATTTTTATAAAGTTTCCGTAAGAATATTTTTTTTCAAATACATGGTTAAAATGATTTGTAAATGTTTTTTACAAAATATTTTCAAAAATATGAACTTGTTGGCCAAATAATATAACTAAAATATTTCTTACTTATTCACGTAACTTTTTATAATATTTTGAAAACTACATTATTTTCCTGAAAATATTTTAACCATAGTTAGGAAATATTTTTATACTGTGTGGGGATATCAATTATATACGAAAAACGTTTAAGAGCGGAGATGATTTGTCAATGTGGATATTTTAAATTATGATTATATTGTTATTACTTGTTATTAATATAATATAAATTACAATAATAGTACTTGTAGACAATAAGTTGAATTTTTATTTGTTTCAATGGTGATAACTGATAAACAAAGAGTTAGAAGTGAAAATCCCGTTTTTAGTGGTTTTTCGTAATTTGTCGATATTTTTCGCGTAGCATTAAATAACTATTGAGAAAATTGAAAACGAACCTCTCATAAGTACCATATAATTTACTAAAAGTTAAGATACTATACTAAGTTCAAATTTCTAAGAGTGCTTCGATTTAAATATAATTTATTGAAATCGAAGCACTGTAACTGAAAACCGAAAAGTTTATTGTGTAAAGAAAATGTAAATACAAGCAAGAAAGGAAATTTATTTGTATTTACGGTAATTTATTTTAGAGTTACACCAAAAAAACAAAATTGATTTTGTAAAATATTATTTTGTTATTTCTGGCGCTTTTGAATACTATTTGCAATTATGATAATATTATAATTGTTTTAAACCAGCAACAAGCATTTTCAATTTTCAAATTTTTACTTTTGTTTTTCTATGAATGTCAATATTTAAAAATTTAAAAACCATTTTGTAGTTGAATATTTATAAAATGTTCAACTTTTATAACTAAGGATTGGAACTGTAAAATAAAGTTCAACGTAAGTAATAAATAGGTTATTGTCTAACTAAAAAATGTCAAAAATACAAAATCAATTTACGTCAATTTAGGACGAAATAACATATTAAATAACCAAGAATAACAATTTTTTTACAAATTTTATAATATTAATTCACCTTACCGGCTACTGTATTAATAATGAAGAATAACAATCTGTATATATAAAAAGGCTTGTCCTGGGTGATTTATCATCGTCTAGCCGGAACTGCTGAAGCTATGGATATGAAATTTTCAGTAAATGTACTTATTACAATGTATAGGCGCACTAAGAAAGGATTTTTCGAAAATCGCATTTTAAAGAGGTGCTCAAACAGGGATCTCGAGATTCACGATAGAAATTGGAAATTTTATTTTTATTTATTTTTTAAATAGTTGCCATTGGTTACAGTCTACAGTAGAAATTAGTATTTATTTGTTATTGGTTTCCATTGGTTATTTGGGCAGATCAGGTACAAGCTAGCACCAAATCAAATTATTGAACATTGCAGCAAGTTACATCCAAAAACAGTTGAACAATCATAATTTTTTTTTAGTTACAATTTTTTACTGATAACGGAGTGCACGGGTTCAGTTTGGTATGAATGTTTGTGTGTAGATTAAACCTCTAGGAAGAAGACAGACTAATTTAGGAATGGTTAAATTTGGTTTTTTTTATTCATCTGATATTAGTAGTTATGTTAGGTTAGGATTTTGTATTAATTGATTATATTAATCTACCATAGGTGGAATACGACAAACTTGGTATAACTTTGATACTTTAGAGTTAAATCA
>NW_021780013.1:0-1309 GCF_005508785.2 Acyrthosiphon pisum | reverse complement strand
TATTATGATTTATTTGTGTATGCATACTATTGGGCACGTTTTTTTTTAATACAGACTGACAATCAATATTAAACGATTGCTTAACAGTATAAAAAATATTTAGTATTTATTTTTTTATGACTCTAATAAATGTTAGTAAATATATTAAATAATATTATAATTATATTCATAATCTTCGAAGGAAATTAATGGGTTGATATTATCTAACTAATTATTAGTTATTTAATTTTTTTTCCGTAGCACAATTACATCTTAACTTCGTCCTTATAATTATTTTATATTATTAATATTCCGTCAATAATACAAAATAAACAATATATGTATAATATTTAAAAGGAGTATTAAGCTCAAGTCGTAGATGTAGGTATCACTAAAGTATTACTTGGTAGTAGGTATATTTCAAAATTAGCGCGGTATAACATGATATATAAAAATATAGTACCTAATATTATATTATAAAATATATAATGATATGTTTTGCAGTTTTATACTTAGAGCTAATTAAAAAAAAAAAAAAAAGGGTAGTTAAAAACCGATGACCTAAACGTGGTACTGAAAAACAAATGCATTCAAACGTTGCAAAATGCAATTCGCAAATTTCTCATTGGACATAATATTATAACTACATTATCTCTAAAAGCACACTATATTGGTAATAAGTCTGTGGACTACCTAGGTATACCTACGTAGAATAATAAAAACAAGTCGTATCAATATACTTATGTTGTATTTTTGAAAATATCGATTCTAGTGTCATTTATAAATATCGTCAAAGTGTTTCATTTGATCCGTTTAATCAGTCAAGGTCGCGGCCCTAGGTACCTTTGGTCAACTCGTGGTATCCAGTTTTCACTTGCGAAAAATTCCCTTTGCCCAACTCTCCGCTTAGCTTGTACAGGCCGATCCTCTTTCCTACGGCCGTGTCGGTCTGCCATTTCCGGTCGTTGTCCAAGTTGTCGATCGCCTTTCGGTAAGCTAAAATCGGTACAACGAAAACTTTGAACGAAACGCCGTTTGTGTATAATATATAGAGTTCTACGTATATGATGTGTAGCTATGGCATTTATATATTATTATATTAAAGTACCTATTATTGGTATACGGCATATTTGTGCGACGGTGGACTTACCTGTTAACTTTGTTGGAGACGCCTTCTCCTCGGAAGACTCGCACAAGGTCATCGTCGTAACGTCATCGCGTGTTCTCTGAAACAAACCAAAACACTCAATAATAACATAATATTATATGTAATACACTAATACACACATTCGCACTGTTCGCGATCCTGCCCTTCTCCTATTATCGTTAT
>NW_021780012.1:0-1519 GCF_005508785.2 Acyrthosiphon pisum | reverse complement strand
CCAATTCATTAGAACAATTTATAACAATAACGTTTTAAACATATTTGTACTCAGATATATGTTATAGCTAATGATGGGCACAACCGAGTGAAAACTATTGAAGTACTCGATAGTTTAAACTATCTAATTACTCGGTTGTTTTATAAAACTATCGAACTATCGAAAAACTATGGAACTATTGAAAACTAATCGAACTATCGAAATTTTTACTTTTTAGGTAAGGTTATGTATTATTTACTATTTAGCCATGATGTTGTCAATGTTGTCATTCGAGATTCGACTATCGAGTATCAAGGCTGGTTATTTCATTTTTTATATTTTTGTCTTTAAAATGTCTATCACAAATTATTATCAAGTAAATTCGGTCGATTATACCGAAAAATCACTCGATTGTTTTTTTTTAACTCGATAGTCAAAACTAGTTGGTACTAGACGTGTATTACTATTTACTACCGAATGAAAACTATCGATAGTCAAAACTAGTCGGTGTAAGACGTATACAACTACCGAAAGAAAACTATCGAGTGAATTACTCGATAATTTTTAAAAACAATCGATTAATAATAATATCTATTCAATTGAAAAATCACTCGGTAGTTTTTGAAACTATCGATAGACAATCGATAGTTAAAAATAGTCAGTTGCGCCCATCACTAGTTATAGCCTGTAGCCTGTAGGTGTTAAACTATAATATTATTATACCTGAGAGCCGTTTTTATTGGCGATTACCGTTTGTGTTGATCGTCATTCCGTAGAGGACGACAGGTATACAGTGGCGTATTTACGGGGGGGGGGATATAGGGGATAGATCCCCCCCTTGACCTTTTTTTTTTTGTAAAATTAAGTTTAGTTATTTTCTGTATTTCTCAATATGATACTACTTTTAAGTTTTAAGTAGATACCTATATCTGTTTTCTAAATGTTCTAGCCGTGGTAATTTGTCCGCTTTGATATAGATACTAGACGCCACTAGTCGTTCGTGGCATAAATATCGGGAAATAAAAACATATATCTTTATGGTGGTATGGTATACTATATTTTTGAATTCTCTGTGAATTATTTTTCATGCATGAGTGTTTATAATAAACCCGATAAATAGTCGGTAAATAAAACAAAATTACCATGAAGACTGTAGATTTACCATAGGCCATGGGTTTATTTTTAGTGACTGAAAACATTGTATTCACCTCTGGGTTACATGCTTTAGATGTTTGTGATAAAGAGGTTTATCCAAATATTCATGAACTCTTGAAAATATTTTGTACTTTTCCTGTATCAACTGCTATACACCTGAACGATGTTTTTCAAGTTTTTATTAAGTATTAAGTCTTACCTAATAAATAGTATGACAGAAGTAAATATTTTATCAATTTTCCTATCCAATATTGAATAATAGCTATAAATTAAATAGTAATTATTATATACTTTGTTTATTATAACCGACTTAGACACTTAGGGCGCGTTTTACAATCATAGTTTAAATTTTACCAGTCGAATTCCGCGGTTTAACATTATAGTT
>NW_021780011.1:0-753 GCF_005508785.2 Acyrthosiphon pisum | reverse complement strand
GCGTAAAAATTCCCGTTTTTCCTTAATTTTTCTTTTGTTTTTCATGGCGCTTTTGAAAACTATTGGAAAATTCAAATTTTGACCTCCCGAATGCACCAACTAGATTCACTTTCCCATCAAACAAAATACTGTTGAAGAAAATTAAATATTTTTACTGCCCCAAACCGTGATGACAGACACAAAAATAAAAAAATAAAAAAACACACATAATTGTAAAATCAATACATTCATCGTTCCACTCAGAATCTAAGATTATTTTGTAGTAAAAATGTATAAAATGTTCTAAAGATTGAAATTTTAAATAATATTCCACGTAAATAGGTTAGGTATATAGAAATTACTTTATTAACATCAAATACACTTAATAATATCATAGGCTGACTGACTGTCTTCACTCGGAATAGTTTTTCTTATAAAATTCTATTATATTATAGAATTCAATTTTAACAAAATCCATTACAGTGACCAACTGGCAACTTGTAACCTACTGTACAGCAGAGCTACAACCACTTGCCCGCCTTTTAGATTCTGAGTGGAACGATAAATGTATTGATTTTACAATGATGTGTGTTTTTTTTTAATTTTTAATTTTTAATTTTTTTTTGTGTCTGTCATCACCTTTTAGGACAGTAAAAGTGCTTGGATTTTCTTCAACAGTACCTTTTCTGATAGGAAAGTGAATCTAGTTGGTACTTTGGGGGGTCAAAATTTGAATTTTCCAATAGTTTTCAAAAGCGCCATGAAAAACAAAAG
>NW_021780010.1:0-835 GCF_005508785.2 Acyrthosiphon pisum | reverse complement strand
GGGCTACGTGACCTGTAGTGGCGCATTGCCGTTGTTGGCTCGACACTGTCGCCCTACGGAACACGTCGGTGCGGTCTTCCCACCCCCCGCGTGTAGGCGGCCCACAGTACCGGGTCCCGCTGCAGCTGTGCCGTGGTCATCCGCCGTACCCGTGCTGCCGTGGTGGTTTTGGTGCCCTCCTCCAGGCTGGCCGCCCTCAGCAATTGTTGGCTGCGCTCAAGCAGTTCCGCCGCCTGTTGGAGGGTGCTGGATGTGGTCTGCGGTTGTCGCTCCATTTGGGAGTGTAGTGCTGTTCCGACTGAAATTCAATACCTTAAATGCAATTGTGAGTCTATGGTTGATGGGTGGGTGGTTGGGCGGGTTGGTTGGTGGATGGGTGGTGTTTGGGATGTGGCGGTGGTTGCCCGTTTGAGGCAGGACACGTGAATTTTTCGTGCTGGCTGTTCGTATGTGACGAAAACACCTTTGCCTACGCGTTTGTGCAGTTTTACTGGTCCCCACCATTTCGGTGCGAAGCCGGCGCGAAATTTTTTGTGCGCGCTTGACAGGTGGTGTGCCTTTTAGTACACTGTGTCACCTGTTTTGTACTTTGTGTCCGTCGGGCCACCTGTTGCAAGTGGTGCGGTAAGTACATTGTTTTCGCACCTCGCCCTGTCCATGTTTATTTGGTCGATCGGGTTTTCCGCTGTCCACGACAGTATCCAGTCCCCCGGCCTTTTGCCCTCCCTCCCGAGGACGAGTACCGATGGTGGATATCCTGTCCGGTCGTTGCGCCTGTTCCTGATCGAAAAAATTATGGGGGCTAATCTGGTGTCCCAGGTGTTGTGGTTGCCAT
>NW_021780009.1:0-1195 GCF_005508785.2 Acyrthosiphon pisum | reverse complement strand
GACGATGCACTCTCATAAAATCGTTTAAATTTCACACACATTTAAAACCCCCACATAGCAAGCGTATACTTTACCTGAGTATACTTACTGCCTTTATTCTGCAGTATACCCGCAGTATACTTTTATAATATATTATATAAATGCGTGGAGTACACAATGGAAGTATTATATTATACGCACTTGCCGCGCCCTTATAAGATTCATATTATTATTATTATTATTATAAAGAAAATGTGTTCAATTTATGTATAGGTAGGTACCATATTATATTGGACACATATTCAAACCGCTACCGGCGTTTCCCTGCAATACCGCACGCATGATAGTTATTATCGTCGCCTGCAGAGTGAGACATATACCACCAAAATTCATTGAAATGAATTATAATAATAATAATAATATATTATAATTATAATTTATCTGTAAATATAAAAAGACTTGTCCATGGATATGAAATTTTCAGTAAATGTACTTATTACTATGTATATAGGCGCACTAAGAAAGGATTTTTCGAAATTCGCATTTTAAAGAGGTGCTCAAACAGGGATCTCGAGATTCACGATGGAAATTGGAAATTTTATTTTTATTTATTTTTTAAATAGTTGCCATTGGTTACAGTCTCCAGTGGAAATTAGTATTTATTTATAATTGGTTTCCATTGGTTATTTGGGCAGATCAGGTACAAGCTAGCACCAAATCAAATTATTGAACATTGCAGCAAGTTACATCCAAAAACAGTTGAACAATCATAATTTTTTTTAGTTACAATTTTTTACTGATAACGGAGTGCACGGGTTCAGTTTGGTATGAATGTTTGTGTGTATAGATTAAACCTCTAGGAAGAAGACAGACTAATTTAGGAATGGTTAAATTTGGTTTTTTTTATTCATCTGATATTAGTAGTTATGTTAGGTTAGGATTTTGTATTAATTGATTATATTAATCTACCATAGGTGGAATACGACAAACTTGGTATAACTTTGATACTTTAGAGTTAAATCATACACTTACGTATAAACAGCACGGGGTCCGCGATCTACCGCAGATAGATTGCCTACCTGATAATATACTGCTGCGAACCAGAATTTTTATTCTGGGCCACGGAAAAGTTAAGATAAGTTTTGAACACCATAAACCGATTATTAAATAACGAATTTAACAAAGTTTGAGTCATATAGATTTGGTACCTACATTT
>NW_021780008.1:0-956 GCF_005508785.2 Acyrthosiphon pisum | reverse complement strand
TAAAGTATACTATTATATATCTATGATAGTATCACGATTTGTTGTTGATGTATAACGCGTTATAAGCAGTAGCGGCTCGTGAGTAAATATTCTGGGGAAACTTAAATTAAATAACAAAAATTCCCATATAACAACGAACAAAAAAAACCTTTTTATTGAAAAAATTAATTATATTAAATATTAATATTTCATTTAATATTTAGTTAATATTTTTAACTTAAATTAATACTAAATTTGTTTAATTTGATTTTATTGTTCGTATGTTAAAGCATTAAAACCACTGGTTAGTAAAAATTCTATTATATTTTCTTTTTGCATTTTAAAATACGAACAAATGCTGAAATGCTTATAAAAATGTAAAATATAATAATAAATGTTTGACGAATATAATAATTATTAAATAATTAAAAAACCGTGAATAAAACGTCTAAAGCTAGTAAAACTAGTTAAACACGGGCTACACGGCGCAGCGGCACGGCAATTACTGCGGTGAACCCAGGTTCAAAAGCGTCTATGATACGCAGCTTATTCTCCCGGGCTCCCTCCAACCAACCAGCCATGCCATTACATGTTACGTTTGCAACTGAAGGGCTTCAGTTTCACTGAACCAGCGACCGTCGTAATGACCCGCAGAAATTACTAAAATAGTTTTTCTATTTATAGGTATTTATAAGAGATAGCTATTAATAGGTTTTGATTTAGTGACTTTCAATTCAATATAATAATAAACAATAAAAATGATATAATATATTTTAAATACAAATGAAAATATTTCTATATATACATTATTATTTTTAATTAATTATATTATTTACAAGTAGTTAGTTTATTTTTAAGGGGAGACGCAGTCTCAAAATCTCCCCTGACGAGCCGCCCCTGGTTATAAGTACCTGTGATATGAATAATTTGAAATTTATTATAGGTTAACTTTTTTTAATACCATAGTTAAGTATATA
>NW_021780006.1:0-955 GCF_005508785.2 Acyrthosiphon pisum | reverse complement strand
AAAAAGTGTATAAATTTAATACAAAGCTCCTGATATATTGTTACAATATCAGTTGAAAAATATTAAAAATACATATGCACAATTTTTTTTTATAAGCATTTAAAGATCAAATTTTGACAAAATTTATCAAATCTTAATTTGAAAAATTATTTTGTAGTTAAAAATTTATAAAATGTTCAATTTTTGTATCTAAGAATTAAAAATTTAAAACAAGATTCCACGTAAGTAATTAATTCTGTTACCAAAAAATCTAAAAAATACATTTACACAGTTTATTTTTATAGTCATTTTAAGTACAAATTTGGACGAAATTACATATTAAAAACCTAGGATAACTATTTTAGTTATTTTGTTGTGATTGTATAATATTTTTCGTGGGTACTTGAAACTTCTAAAGTATACTATTATATATCTATGATTTTACCACGGTTTTTTGTTGATGTATAACGCGTTATAACTTATAAGTACCTAATAGATATTATGATATGATTAATTTGGAATTTATTATAGGTACCTATTATAGGTCAATTTTTTTTTAATACCATAGATAAGTATATATATGTCTAATACATAGACTGATATACCGTCTCCGCTCAGAATCGTTTTTCTTATACAGTGATATTATATCATTGAATTCAAATTTAATACTGTCCATTATACATTGACCCACTTCTAACCTACTGTACAGCAGAGCGACATCCACTTACCCACCTTTTTTTTATTTTTAAATATTATGTTTAGTTTTTAAAAGAATGAGCATGTCTTTAACTATTTTAAATTAAAAAAAATGACTGTTGGAACTTATAATTATTATTCCATTGACAATATTTTAATTTAACGTTTATTAGATTTTTGTGTTTGCGGAGTTTTTCAGAAGTTGTTATTATTATTAATTATGAATGGTTTAGTACTTTAATTGTAAAATGTTTTTTTTCTTTCAAAAATGTAAAATATT
>NW_021780005.1:0-959 GCF_005508785.2 Acyrthosiphon pisum | reverse complement strand
AAATATTTTATCATCTTTAACTTTTATGTGCCTATATTATCAATTTCTTTATAATAAAGATGCGGTCATTTATGGGACAATTACATGGCCTGATTTGGAATTTTTGAAGCCGGAACAAAATAAATAAAACACCAGCCAATTTTGTAGAAATTGTAAATTAAATTATAACTATAGTAAATTAACCAATATTTAAATTTAGGTCGTAGGTATATTACAAAATGTTAACATTTTTTCTAATTTTTCTCTAGCCTTTTGTTCCGAAAATGTATCAATAACATTATTGAAATTAATGTTTGCAATGATCTTATTTTCAATGGATAAGATTCCTAGAAGTTACAATTTTTTTTTTTAACAAAATTTATTTTAAATAGCATTTAAAGTTCAAAAATTGATAAAATATAGAAAAAAAATCACGAAAATTAGCAAAAATTAGCAAATTAGCAATTTTGAGTTAAGAATTCGTAAAATTTTTCTTTTTAAATCTAAGATTTTAAAATGTAATATAAGATTCCTCATAAGATTATCTACCTTTATCGAAGAAAAATGTCTATAAGAAAGTCAGATTCAATGTTTATGAGCGTTTAGTATCAAAAATGTTGATACTGCAATATGATTAATTTGGAATTTATATAGGTCAATTTTTTTTTAATACCATAGATAAGTATATAATAAGTCGTATACCTAGACTGACATACTCGTCTCCGCTCAGAATCGTTTTTTTTATACAATGATATAATGTAATACCATCCATTATACAATGGCCCACTTATAATCTACTGTACAGCAGAGCGACATCCACTTTCCCACATTTTTTATTTTAATTTTCTTTTAGCTGAGCCACTAAAGTATTTTTAGGTAACATTTTTTAAATGAAAAATATAACAATGTAAGTACTATATATTATAATAAATAAAATAGATTACAAAACAAGCGGGCAAGTGGATATAACGCTCTGCTGT
>NW_021780004.1:0-703 GCF_005508785.2 Acyrthosiphon pisum | reverse complement strand
ATATTCCAAGGTTATATATTAATATATTGTTTTGTATGGATATCATTGCATCATTGCATTTACACTACATGCAGATACATCGGTACATGTATATGTCTTGTTTCTATTGAATAAAGTTGACATAAGAATGTCGATGTCTATTTGGTATTAGATACGAGGAGACAAGGATTAAACTGTAGGTAACTTTTTTTAACACGTGTAAAAAATAAACAAATTTCAAAGACCGCAATTATTTATTGAGTATTCATTTTTTAAATTTTTAATTTAAACAACAGATATCCTTTAGAAATTTAGAAGTTAAAGTTTGGCAGGCTTTTAGTTGATAATATGGAGCTGTTCCATTAGTTGGTCTTAGGGTCTTGCTTATATTAATTACTTACATATTTGACATATAATAGCTGATTTTTTTAAGTTATATGTTATCAATATAAAATTTATGGTTTGTTTTTTTAAGATGTTGTTTATGTTCATATTTTTTTTTGAATAAGGAGTGTTGGTTTTAACCTATGATTTAAGATAGTATGGTTACCCAACGAGCTATGAACAGATGGCATGGGAATAGAATTCAGATTTCACTACTAGCGCGCTCAGTGGACCAATTATTTTACATGACATATACTCATCTTATTAAAGTCTGTATACTTATTCTCTAATATTATAGGTAAATTACTAAATAAACAATAATTATTAATTTTTTAATTAA
>NW_021780003.1:0-1096 GCF_005508785.2 Acyrthosiphon pisum | reverse complement strand
CAAAATATACATTTGTTATTTCTAAAAATATGTAAAACCCACGTAGGTATATTAATATAATATAAAAACGTCATG
Organism: Acyrthosiphon pisum; assembly: GCF_005508785.2. Lineage (NCBI taxonomy): Eukaryota > Metazoa > Arthropoda > Insecta > Hemiptera > Aphididae > Acyrthosiphon > Acyrthosiphon pisum. Next base: position 1,021 of record NW_021780003.1, on the reverse strand, counting down.
TTTAATAATAAATAAAATAACAATAAGTACCCAACTTTATCAACAATTTAACTAAGCAATAATTGTCTTTATTAAAATTATTTATAAACAGTTAAGTATACTGATAAAATACAATGTAATCAGATACGTGGTTTATAATTTAGTTTTATTACATGTATTTTAATTTTACATATGATCATTTAGTGACTAGAGAATTTTGGTGTTTTAGGAACATTGTTCGTAACAAATCTTTTTCGTGTTATTCTTGGTTTTTTTTTCTTTCATAAGTTTGCAATTCAACTTTTGACTGTATATATTTCTCAGTACATTCCTTTCGAAAGTCATTGCGTTACCTTCTATAGTGACGGATAATAGTTTAGTGACTAGAGAATTTTGGTGTTTTAGGGACATTGTACGAAAGCACATCGTCATCGTATTAAACTTGATTTTTTTCTTTTTTCATTAGTTTTCAATTCAATTCTGAACCGTATATATTCTCAGCACCTTCCTTTCGAAAGTCACTAGCCGTCTTTGGTCTGCAGTGACAACTGACAATGTTTTGGTCGCGTATGTGATTATTGGTCGTAAATTACTATGATACAGTAGTGTATTTGAGTTATGTGAAAATGTGACAGTATATTTAATTTGAGAAGTTTCATATTCCTATAGTAGCACCTGTACATTTTCATGAACAATTTTTTGGTTGAACATTTTAAAAATATTTTTTATAGGTATGGATTTTGTGATAATTTATTTTTTAAATACTAGGCCATTTGTAAATTGTACATTTATTCATAAAACATTTACCGACTTACTTATAAAATAAAAATACTAACTTAAATTTAAAATAATGTTTAAATTATAATCTATCACTTATCGCTATTATAACAGTTTTAATTAATATTACAAAACACGTAAAATTAAAAAATGTTTATATTTTTATTACTTATTGCTTATATTTTATAACGAAGTTGGAATCATGACTACGGTCTATGCTTATCTCTACGAATATTCGTGATCGGTGTACCTAAGTCGTGTAGAA
>NW_021780002.1:0-5869 GCF_005508785.2 Acyrthosiphon pisum | reverse complement strand
AAGCCGTCGTAGCTACCCCAGAGGGCCATTGTGCGACGATCGAAAAACACGTGCCGAAAGCGACCGAGTCCCGAGCTGTATACATCCAACCGAATTTACGACGCTCGCGAGACTTTTGACCGCGACACGGGTCCAGACCGACACACGGACCCCGCGGACCCTCCTATCTCTGAGCACAATACCATACATATTATTATTATATTATACCGTGGTAGTCCTGCCAACACACGTACACGTTATGGTTTCGCTCTATGTTATGATACACGCGTGTGTGTGCCCGGGGCGGTGATGTCGCACATCGTCGTAATAATATAACTGATAAAATTATGATGATAAGTTATTATCATATTATTGAATTCATAAATATTGATTGGACTCACTGCTGGCAGGTGTACTTTTACGATTGTGTAACATTATTATTGTTTATTATATTATAATATTTTCATTATTATATTTTATTGTCCTTGTCGGAATGCATCTGACCACAATAATGAAATATATATTATGCATAGACAACGTGACGTGTCCTTTGCACGAAAACTGTTTCCTGTCGCAAATATGCACACGCATGTATTAATTGTAAAAAGTTTCGGTCGAAAATTTTACTGTGAAATGAGATTTTATAAAAACGATGGTCGTCTAATAATGGTATTATAATATTATTATTATTTTCTATGGCCTATCGTAAATGGTGTACCTAAATTGCCTATTTAGGACGCCGTGTTACCGTAATAATTGTATTATTGAAAATCCTTTGATTAAAATAATTGTATACGTCTTACGAAATGCCTGCAGATAAATTACTTGTGTAACAATATATGGGACCAAAGGAAAAGTTTCATTGAAAGCGTCCATCGAGATTCGAGGGTCATTGGATCTACCTAAGTCAGTCTACATGAAATTGAACGTTGTATCACTTAATAGATTATTATTTCCATATTATTATAATTGTTTGAATATTAGGTATAATACAATAATATTGACCTTTTATGAGTTGTATAGAGATTTGTTTTATGGATTAATTCGTATTTCGTTCCTTTAAATGAATCAGATGAAAAAAAAATCTTCGTTGGAACAGTGAAGGATATATTCATTTTACAAACCTCGGCAATGTTACAAAAAAAAAAAAAAATAATAATATTATAGAGTAGCAAATCGTTATATTATATATATAATATATATATAATATATATATAATATATATATATATATATATAACGATTTGCTATTATATTGATGATATTATTTATGACGGTTGATCATAGTATAAGTAATTTTGAGTTTGGGGCCAAGATCGGCCTCAACACATAATTCAACAATATTCACAAATTAAGTGATCATCTCAAATATCTCGCAACACTCCGCTCATAACTTTTTACACATTCCTAACGAATATATCGCAGCTACAGCCAAAGGATAATTATTATTAATTGGTAGTTTCGAGTGGTAGTTATAAGGGTTGGTTGTGGAGAATAAACGAGCACTTCTACACACGGACAACTAACAAGTGTGCGTTAGTTTGTGCTAGTGTGCATCTACTCGGTTGCATGGCGTCGAGCGTGTAGGTACCTACCTAATCTACGTGCGTGTGTTGTATACTATCCCTCGGGCTGCATCTTATAATATTCGAGTGTTAAATCTGTAAAGTTTGAGCAATTTTTTTACTCTTTCCAGTTTTAACGTCACTGCTCCGACGGCGCCGTTAAAACTCTATGCTCTTTTTCAGAGTGTCTCGAATGCACGCCGTATAATAGAATAATATTATAACATTATAATATAATACACATATTATTATACCTCAACCTTCTAACTGCAGCAGCTGTCGATTTTCGTTTAATGATTTCGTTTATTATTATAATATTTTGATGAAAATGTTGTCGCAGTGGTTTGAACGAGGTGACTAGACAAAAAGTAATTTTTACTCGTAGAAAACACGTACCCTGCAAAACTCAAACATAATTATTAAATCCAACTCGTATACTTTATAATAACCACGTCTAAGTTTCAATATTTACACTGGATAGACGTAGAATATTACGTTAAACATAGGCACTCAGTGTTAGACTCGTTGTCACATCACTATACATATAATATTATAGACTGACGCTGTCGACCTTTAAATTTTGCTTATATTACAAGTAGGCAATCCACTCCCCTGCAGCCCATATACTCGTAGTAAACCATTTTAATGATCTCTTTACATTATTATTTGAAAATTTTTTTGCCGTCATCGTTGAAATTATGTTTTATCAAACGGAAACGTGAAGCTATACCTATCTGAAGGTAAAGGTTCGTCGTAATAAATATATAATATTATATTATGTTAGGTACGTAATAATTTCCAAGTATGTACTTTAGCAAAGTGAAAATTGATTTGAATTAACTATTATCTCCAGAACTTGTACATAATTAATCAGAAACACTGTGTGTCTAGATGTCCGTTAATGTTAAAACTTTTATAACTATAATCTGAACCGTAACACCTGCAACCGGCGGTAGACAGTTCTTGAACCAAAATAAGCTGCTTTAGAACTAATCAATTGTTGTGAATAATGAATCAGAGGTATTTGGTCTCTCGAACAAACATCTAAGTTTCGAACGTACTTGAACATCAGATTATATACGTGGTAATAATAAGTACCGAACGTTAACTGAATATAGGATGTTTGAGGGAAAAAGGTTAAATATATAATGTACTTACTATTGCACATAGTATTATAAAGAATCCTTTTCTAACATTCAAGGTATCCTGCTGTTTGAATATCGAATAGTGCTTCAAATGTATTTACTGGGCGTGTAAAAATTAAAGACCAAAATACTCACTGAGTTTATTTCAAATTTACTAAAAAGTTATTTTATATTTCTCGGGGACAATAAAAATGAATTCAAATAAAAAGTCAAAAACTGTCTACTATATATAGTCATTTTTTTTTTTTTTTTGTAGGGATTAGTTAATAATACAACAGAGTACCTTTGTGAATTTACTTGTTCTGCTAAGAAATAAAATGGCGAACAAAGGATAAGGCATTTCATTAAGAATTTTCATTTTTTAATTATTTACGATAAATACAAAGAAAATATGAAACACTTTTTTTGTACACAAGCAGAGACAATACACACTATTATTTCTTTTGAGAAATGTAATTTTAGTTTCCTTTATTATCGGCTGACAATATTTAATAAAAGAGGTATACATGTCATTAAATGATTTTTAAGATTTCTCATTACTAAGATTTTTTAATATTCTTGTAATTTTGACGCTCGACTCAAACAATGTAGTTAATTATGATTCACTTTAAATACTCTCATCATATTATAATATATTTTTTTAACCAAGAGTAAACCTATATTCTGTTTATAATTATTGTTCTGTGATGCTTTATATATTTATAATTTAATTATTTTTGTAACAATACTTTTCTGGTTTTTCCTTAGGATATTATTATCATTGGGTGTTTAATAATATTTATAAAAAATAATAATTTTATTTTTATTTATATATATGTCAACGTACGCAGAACTTATAAACTTAACACGGGTCACTATTCTTAATATTTATCGCAGTGATATTCTGTAAAATACTTTAAAATTTCACAAAGTAAATAATATTTAAGTAGTAATACCTACTGTATAGTATAATAGTGGCTATGCATAAGACGACGAGCAAAGCATCCAAATATCATCATAGTTAGTTCTGCGATGCACATTTTAAGGATAAGAGGCATTTTTCTTCGTTAATTCTTAGGCTGCTGAGAGCAACGACGTCCCAAAAAATCTTGTCCAAAAGTGGCCTGCATTCTCAGAAAATGAAGTATCAATCAATCAGCAGCTGGGACAGTGCTAAACTGTGTACACTAAACTTGTACTGTACTTGATAAATAAACATACATGTTTCGTGTACGAACTTCTCACACGCACGGCACACGCAAACGCTTGAAGTTATATATAATATTATTATATTAAGCTCGACAGAAAGAGAGAGAGGGATAGAGAGATAGCGAATAGTTTTGTGAGAAATTCGCGAAACGTGTGTACAGTGTAGTGGAGGGGGGCATTGCGAGGGGATTGTTGGAGCTAATGCGCGAAGACTTATACACGGTCGTTGAACGTGAGGAGAAGTTCGGTAGCAATACTTAACGCCCAGGTGTCTATGCGTACGCAGGCGCATCACTGTTCGCCGCACACCGAACTTTGAAGTTGATTAATTTGGTAGGGTCTTCGCGGACAATAATTGTACGGGTGACACCTTAAGTTCGTCGTTGGCGGCAGCGATGCCAATGATTATGACGATGTGGCACTGTGGCGATTCCAAGACACTCCGCGTGATGTGAAACGTCTTTGGACACTGCAGAGAGCGATCAGTGCAGGGTCGCACCGATGTCGAAATTCTATAACCACGTCGCAATACCTACTGAATTTGCCACTAAAGTACTTTTAGGAAATATTTTTATAGTATAATATCATTATAATCACAATTGTTATCGTCAAATAATCGAACATTCCTTGACAGTATGGCTTACACCCATAAAATGTGTACGATCCCAATGATAATCATATTGTATACTATTATTAATTAATCGCGTCAAAAAGTATTTACGATATTGCATGCACGTCGTAGTGAAACTAACGAATGTTGGTGATACAAAAGTAATATGCACCGATTAATCCGCTTTCAAATAATCCGAAGAATTTTCATGTATTCCTTGAACAGTATTTTTTTTTAGCTAGCTATTACATATTTCAAAGGCATTTGTTTAGAATTTTAGATAAAACATTTTATATTTGCCCGGATGGATATCAGATTACCAAAAAATGGTCAAGAACTACGCTCGTTATGATGTAGTTATTTAATTTGCAGTTTTTAATATCTTGTTTTAATCGAAAACTACTGAGAAATTCAAAAGGGTACTACTTCAAAGACTTAACAATTTTCAACATAAATAGATGCCGTTATCAAACTTTTATTTCCAGACCAAAAAAAGTTAAGCGAATTTAAGAATTCTGTACACCACAAATTATTTTAAAACCAGCATATTTCTCGATTCACTATGAATTCATAAAATTATTTTGATTTTGTATGGCTACCAGACTTAAATTTTCATTATTAGTCACTTCCAGTAGAAATGTATTTTTAAATTTATAATCGTATCAAAATATTATAATGTATGCTAATGGATATTTTTTGTGTTTAGTTATTTATATTTAGATATATATATTTTAAATTTATTTATAGTAAACAGTATGACGTACCAGTTAATATTCACAAAATTTTCTTTAATATAAATTTCTTTATTGTTGCTGTACTAATATTTTTATTTAGCTCATATATAATGTATTAAGTATTTTCCGAATTTGAATTCTATAATTTATTTTATATTTTTATTAATTCTTATAAATAACAAGTAATATAAATATATCCCATACGTATTTACTTCAGGGCTTTGTGGTAATGAGAATATTGTTATTTACGACTAATTAAAGCACCGATAAAAAAGTTCTTTAAGGCCATTTTTTAATTTTTTTATTTAAATTTTTTTTATTATTAGGTACTCTTTACTTATAGTTATTAGTTTAATCATATTTTTTACAAATCGTAGTTAACAATAAAAATAAAATATTATCTTGTAATTTTATAAATAAATTATTTTTATAATTAATAGAATATATAAAAACAAAATCTCTCATTGTTATACAAAAAAGGTGGGTTAGTGGATTTCGCTCTGCTGTACAGTAGGTTACAAGTGGTTCACTGTATAATGGATGGTATTAAATTTGAATTCAATGATATAATGTCATTGTATAAGAAAAACGATTCTGAGCGGAGACGGTATGTCAGTCTAGGTATAAGACATAATATTATATTATAGTC
>NW_021780001.1:0-850 GCF_005508785.2 Acyrthosiphon pisum | reverse complement strand
TACAGTTTTATTATTTTTATTAAAATCGGTATATCGCCGAAAAGAGGAAATACATTCATACAAATGTGTGTATTAAATAATGATAATGTATTACAGTTATTATCAAATTATATGAATATTTTTAATTAGAATTAACGACCGTGTTATCTGCAGTAACCAGCGTATGTATATAATGTTGAGAAAATTCACGACTGAAACTTTCTTTTGTAAACTTTCTAGAACTTATAATTTATGTATACATTATATAGAAACAAGAATCTCATAATACCGAATCATAAAAACGATATGTTACAGATTCATTATAAGTAAACAGCGATTGAAACAAATTGAATTAAAAATAAAAGCATTTTACCAACAATTATTTAAATAGGTACAATGTATATTATAGTATTTACGGTGTTTGTAAGCAAAGTACATTGGGTAGGTGGTTTAAACAGATATGTATGCACAGAATATGATAATACGGATTGAATAAAGAATTGAGAGCACTTTAAAGCAATTCAAATATGGTCTTGTGTATAGTTGGACAGGTAAGGTGTTTTAAAATGTATTATAAGTGATTTCAGCTCTACGTGCACAGCCTCAAGCAAATTGAATGCCGATTTTTGACGTGGATTCGACACACAAGAGCGGTAGGTACTTTAATATATTGTCTGAAATACAATGTAGTATTATTATTTGGTTTTTCTTGCAGCACAATAATATTGCAAGGAGATGTTCACTAACGTTACGTAAAATCGATAATCCTGATAATAACAATAGGTAAACAAAACGGACGAAGGAAGTTATTATTTACTGTGGATTAAATGGAACTATTTCGATACAGCGTTCTTAAAACTATATGGTTATA
>NW_021780000.1:0-890 GCF_005508785.2 Acyrthosiphon pisum | reverse complement strand
TATTATTAAAGCACAATATGTAGATATTATAGCAATGGCTGTGGATGTCAATTAAATATTGTTATTTATCAATTGTCAATTTATTAATTTGATTTTATGCTCATGATTAAACCTACCTATAGTATATACATTAATAATAATATATTGTAATACACTCCATAAACCTACCTACATAAGTAACATCAAACAGCTAGCATATCATTATAAACTTTAACTACCAGACTTTTCTGAAATATATGTAGTATAAGTAAAATTAGTTTAATAATATTGTATTACCTCAACCAATTAACTCACCTCAAAACTGTAATATATTAGGTACTACATAGTAGGTTGGTTATATTCAAGTATAAAATAACCGTTCCATATAATCCAACCCATGTATAAAATGTATCAAATTTATTATTTATTAAATATTTTATTTCATATAATACTCTCATAATTAAACCTATATATCAAATAATATACAGTCATATCATTATAAAATGTAATCGCCAGTCTTTATAAATAATGTATTATTTAGAATCTGCAGCAGTATTTTAACCTAACCAAATGTGACTCACCTAAAAACAGTAATATAATATCAAGTACCTACTATATAGTATAATATTTAATATTTAGTATTTAGTAATATTTAATATTTAATATCGAGCCCATGTCTCTAATGTAGATAGTATTAAGTACCTATTAGATCAATTAAATAGTGTTATTTATTAATTTGATTTTATGTTCATATAAAATCCTACCTATGGCATAGCGATCAGTCGATGAATAATAATATATTTTAATACAATCTGCGTCGACTCGAGCTAAATTATTTTATTATATAATTTAACTAACCCGACCCAACCACCGTATCGACTCTTAAAATGTATACATTTATTTATTATAAT
>NW_021779999.1:0-994 GCF_005508785.2 Acyrthosiphon pisum | reverse complement strand
TATACCTATATATATGATATTCACAACAGATAAGCAGCAATACTTGACAGCAATTAATTGGGGAAAAAATTTTAAAATAGCTGGAAAATTAAATTAAACTATAATGTAATCATGATTCATGACATAATTCAAGTATTAAATTCCACGAAAAAAACCGTTAATTTTTTTGGTCAGGAATAGGTTTTGGTTATAAAACCGGGATTGAAAATATGAGGTAACCGCTTTGATATTAACATTTAGATATTTACCTTGATTAATGATAACCAATAACCGCTTCCAGCATTATAAAACTAAAAGCGATTATCGGTTTTCGGTTTTCAAATTTACGGTTTTTTACCGGGTTTCGTTACAAACCGGTTACCGGTTTTAAGCCCTGGTTCAAATCCTTTTGGATATAACTCGCAACAGTAAGTGTTATTCAGCCACCCTGGTAGACAATCCGACTACGGTGGATTGCAGACACCGCCGATGAGCGGCAATATGTACATGCTTGATTAACCAATATACAAATAAAATACTAATACCAATACGTCATTAATAATTATTAATAATAATAATTTAAATAACGATTAACCAGTGGCAACCAATAATTATTATTATAATAGCTTTAGAACAAAAATTTCTACCGTAAACCTCAAAATCTCCGTTTGAGCACCTTCCCGGGTTAGACCTAGGGGTATGAAAAATAGATCACTTCACTCTCTCACACTTACTTAATGTACTCACAAAATTTCATAAAAATCGGTCTAGCCGTTTCGGAGTTCGAAGATAAATATTTTCCATATTGTGACACGAGATTTTTATATATTAGAAATAGATATACCTATTGTAATAAATTAGTAATTACTATTAATCTTTAGTGCATACTGTGTATAGTATTTTGGCATTATATAATTATATGTACAGATGGGAACAGAGTTATTTATTTTTATTACCTATAATATAATGTACCTACGACCTACCTATAATAATAGTAATATAAATTCTATAGAAA
>NW_021779998.1:0-1022 GCF_005508785.2 Acyrthosiphon pisum | reverse complement strand
CGTTTGATAAGACTGAGACAACACATGCTGGTGGCATCCTCGTAATACGTGATAATTCCGTTTTTAAGTAAGCTATAATCTATACGCGTATACAGTTTACGAATAAAAGCCTAGGGTTGATTAATAATGTAATTGAAAATTAAAAATTATTGTTTTCGTTTTAATAATTGTTTTCGATTTTTGTTTTTTTTTTCCGTTTAATAACGTTTTTTAAAAACGTTTTCCATCCCTGGGTTAAATATTACTACGGTTACATTCACAGCTAAAACCGATTTAAGACGATTCAAATTAGATAACTCCCGGCTGTTGATTCAGTATCATATCGATTCCGTTTACCTCAATCATTTTAAACTGTGCGTGTAAACGTTGCAAAATAAACTGGTTTGGTGGGAGTGTATATTATACATGGTAATTATACATTTAACACGGTTTTACGTGCCTATATACTTGTACTCTAATTTGAATTCATTCCATACGAATCAAGTTAAATCAAATTAATGGATGCATGTAAACATCGTACATTAATATAGGCGCACATTGGGTGTGAATTTAGGGGGTGCTGGAATAGTTTATGTTACACATGTCCATGGGGGGCTTTGTCCCCCACACCCCCTTAATCCTAATACTATAACTAACTGCATTATATTAGCTTTACATTTTTAATTAGAATGGGGTACCTAACTTTGATTTCGCGGGGTAACTTTGATACCCATATATTTTTATTCACCAGAGTACCACGATAATTAAATTTTTTTTCATAAAATGGGGTTACTTTGATATCACATTAAGAAATATAGGTATCAAAATTGCCCGTTGTGTTACTTTGATAGCATATTAAAAAATATTGATATCTCAAAAGATAATTTCAGAATTTTAAAAATTAAAACGTTAAAATATTGAACTAGTTGTAACTAATATTTAACTTTGAGAGTTTTATCGTTAATACTACAGAAGTTATCCATATAATAAAAAATGAAATTGTCATAAAACAGTAAAAAATTTATCAAAGTTACCCTATTTTA
>NW_021779997.1:0-750 GCF_005508785.2 Acyrthosiphon pisum | reverse complement strand
GTAAGTAATTTATTCTGTTACCAAAAAATCTAAAAATACATTTACACAGTTTATTTGTATAGTCATTTTAAGTACAAATTTGGACGAAAATTACATATTAAAAACCTAGGATAACTATTTTAGTTATTTTGTTGTGATTGTATAATATTATTCGTGGGTACTTGAAACTTTTAAAGTATACTATTATATATCTATGATAGTACCACGGTTTTTTGTTGATGTATAACGCGTTATAAGTACCTAATAGATATTATGATATGATTAATTTGGAATTTATTATAGGTACCTATTATAGGTCAATTTTTTTTTAATACCATAGATAAGTATATATATGTCTAATACATAGACTGATATACCGTCTCCGCTCAGAATCATTTTTCTTATACAGTGATATTATATCATTGAATTCAAATTTAATACTGTCCATTATACAGTGACCCACTTCTAACCTACTGTACAGCATAGTGACATCCACTTATCCACCTTTTTTTAGTTGTTTTTCTATAAATATCAATAAAATTTTGTTTGTTTGGTAAAAAAGCGTGAAAATTTAATGCAAAGCCCTTAATTTATTGTTGCAATAGCAGTTGAAAAATATTAAAAATACATAGTCATAATTTTTTTTATAAGCATTTTAAGTTCAAATTTTTACAAAATTTATCAAATTTTCAAATTTTCGTGATTTTTCCATATTTTGTCATTTTTTTAACTTTAAATGCTTATAAAAAAAAACTGTGACTAACGATTTTT
>NW_021779996.1:4281-5087 GCF_005508785.2 Acyrthosiphon pisum | reverse complement strand
CACCGCCACAGGTGTGCGTAATTAGGTTAATATTTAGACGGGACGAGCTGTAGTTAAATCAAAAATTAATTAAAACTTATGAAACTTACACGTCAACCTAAGTATAATATTAAACCCTATCTTTTGTTAAAAAAAATATAGTCCTGAAATATAGTCCAAATTGTAGACGGGACGAGCTGTAGTTAAATCAAAAATTGATTAAAACTTTTGAAACTTACACGTCAACTCAAGTATATTCAACCCTATCTTTTGGTAAAAAATTTATGAAAAAATATTAAGTCTTAGAGAAACGGGACGGGTTTCCACCGCCACAGGTGCTGAAATATAGTCCAAATTGTGGACGGGACGAGCTGTAGTCAATTCAAAAATGAACTAAGGCTTATTAAACGTATTTCAAAAATTTAAGTATATTAAACCCTATCTTTTGGTAAAAAAATTATGAAAAAATATTACGTATTGGAGAAACGGGACGGATTTCCACCGCCACAGGTGCGCGCAATTAGGTAATTATTTATACGGGACGAGCTGTAGTTAATTCAAAAATGAACTAAGGCTTATTAAACGTATTTCAAAAATTTAAGTATATTAAACACTATCTTATGGTAAAAAAAATATTAAAAAAAATATTACGTATTGGAGAAACGGGGACGGGATTCCACCGCCACAGGTGCTGAAATATAGTAAAATTGTAGACGGGACGAGCTGTAGTTAATTCAAAAATGAACTAAGACTTATGAAACTAACACTTCAACTTAAGTACATTAAACCCTATCTTTTGGTAAAAAATGAAGAAAAAATTAAAACTA
>NW_021779996.1:0-3009 GCF_005508785.2 Acyrthosiphon pisum | reverse complement strand
CACCGCCACAGGTGTGCGTAATTAGGTTAATATTTAGACGGGACGAGCTGTAGTTAAATCAAAAATTAATTAAAACTTATGAAACTTACACGTCAACCTAAGTATAATAATAAATCCTATCTTTTGTTAAAAAAATTATGAAAAAATATTAAGTATTGGAGAAACGGGACGGATTTCCACCGCCACAGGTGCGCGCAATTAGGTAATTATTTATACGGGACGAGCTGTAGTTAATTCAAAAATGAACTAAGGCTTATTAAACGTATTTCAAAAATTTAAGTATATTAAACCCTATTTTTTGGTAAAAAAATTATGAAAAAATATTAAGTATTGGAGAAACGGGACGGGATTCCACCGCCACAGGTGCTGAAATATAGTCCAAATTGTAGACGGGACGAGCTGTAGATAATTCAAAAATGAACTAAGACTTATGAAATTTAGATCACATTTTAAGTATGTTAAACCCTATCTTTTGGTAAAAAAATTATGAAAAAATATTAAGTCTTAGAGAAACGGGACGGGATTCCACCGCCACAGGTGTGCGTAATTAGGTTAATATTTAGACGGGACGAGCTGTAGTTAAATCAAAAATTAATTAAAACTTATGAAACTTACACGTCAACCTAAGTATAATATTAAACCCTATCTTTTGTTAAAAAAATTATGAAAAAATATTAAGTATTGGAGAAACGGGACGGATTTCCACCGCCACAGGTGCGCGCAATTAGGTAATTATTTATACGGGACGAGCTGTAGTTAATTCAAAAATGAACTAAGGCTTATTAAACGTATTTCAAAAATTTAAGTATATTAAACCCTATTTTTTGGTAAAAAAATTATGAAAAAATATTACGTATTGGAGAAACGGGACGGGATTCCACCGCCACAGGTGCTGAAATATAGTCCAAATTGTAGACGGGACGAGCTGTAGTTAATTCAAAAATGAACTAAGACTTATGAAACTTACACTTCAACTTAAGTACATTAAACCCTATCTTTTAGTAAAAAAATTATGAAAAAATATTAAGTATTGGAGAAACGGGACGGAATTCCACCGCCACAGGTGTGCGTAATTAGGTTAATATTTAGACGGGGACGAGCTGTAGTTAAATCAAAAATTAATTCACACTTATGAAACTTACACGTCAACTCAAGTATATTTAACCCTATCTTTTGGTAAAAATGTATGAAAAATAATACGTTATTGGTGAAACGGGACTGGATTCCACCGCCACAGGTGCTGAAATATAGTCCTAAATTGTAGACGGACGAGCTGTAGTTAAATCAAAAATTGATAAAACTTTTGAACTTTCACGTCAACTCAAGTACATTCAACCCTATCTTTTGGTAAAAAATTTATGAAAAAATATTAAGTATTGGAGAAACGGGACGGGATTCCACCCGCCACAGGTGCTGAAATATAGTCCATATTGTAGACGGGACGAGCTGTAGTTAAATCAAAAATTAATTAAAACTTATTAAACGTATATAAAAATTTAGGGTTGATTAAACCCAACCTTTGGTAAAAAAATAATGAAAAAAATATAAACTATTGCAGAAACAGGACGGAATTCCACCGCCACAGGTGCGCGTAATTAGGTTAATATTTAGACGGGACGAGCTGTAGATAATTCAAAAATGAACTAAGACTTATGAAACTTACACGTCAACTTAAGTATATTAAACCCTATCGTTTGGTAAAAAAATTCTGAAAAAATATTAAGTATTGGAAAAACGGGACGGAATTCCACCGCCACAGGTGTGCGTAATTAGGTTAATATTTAGACGGGACGAGCTGTAGTTAATTCAAAAATGAACTAAGGCTTATTAAACGTATTTCAAAAATTTAAGTATATTAAACCCTATCTTTTGGTAATAAAATTATGAAAAAATATTACGTATTGGAGAAACGGGACGGGATTCCACCGCCACAGGTGCTGAAATATAGTCCAAATTGTAGACGGGACGAGCTGTAGTTAAATCAAAAATTAATTAAAACTTATTAAACGTATATAAAAATTTAGGGTTGATTAAACCCAACCTTTGGTAAAAAAATAATGAAAAAATATAAACTATTGCAGAAACGGGACGGGATTCCACCGCCCCCAGGTGCTGAAATATAGTCCATAATTGTGGACGGGACGAGCTGTAGTTAATTCAAAAATGAACTAAGGCTTATTAAACGTATTTCAAAAATTTAAGTATATTAAACCCTATCTTTTGGTAATAAAATTATGAAAAAATATTACGTATTGGAGAAACGGGACGGGATTCCACCGCCACAGGTGCTGAAATATAGTCCATATTGTAGACGGGACGAGCTGTAGTTAAATCAAAAATTAATTAAAACTTATTAAACGTATATAAAAATTTAGGGTTGATTAAACCCAACCTTTGGTAAAAAAATAATGAAAAAATATAAACTATTGCAGAAACAGGACGGAATTCCACCGCCACAGGTGCGCGTAATTAGGTTAATATTTAGACGGGACGAGCTGTAGATAATTCAAAAATGAACTAAGACTTATGAAACTTACACGTCAACTTAAGTATATTAAACCCTATCGTTTGGTAAAAAAATTATGAAAAAATATTAAGTATTGGAGAAAGGGGACGGAATTCCACCGCCACAGGTGTGCGTAATTAGGTTAATATTTAGACGGGACGAGCTGTAGATAATTCAAAAATGAACTAAGACTTTTGAAACTTACACCAAAACTTAAGTATATTAAACACTATCTTTTGGTAAAAAAAATATGAAAAAATATTACGTATTGGAGAAACGGGACGGATTTCCACCGCCACAGGTGCGCGCAATTAGGTAATTATTTATACGGGACGAGCTGTAGTTAATTCAAAAATGAACTAAGGCTTATTAAACGTATTTCAAAAATTTAAGTATATTAAACACTATCTTATGGTAAAAAAAATATAAAAAAAATATTACGTATTGGAGAAACGGGACGGGATTCCACCGCCACAGGTGCTGAAATATAGTCCAAATTGTAG
>NW_021779995.1:0-443 GCF_005508785.2 Acyrthosiphon pisum | reverse complement strand
TCAATAGTTTTCAAAAGTGCCGTGAAAATCAAAAGAAAAATTAAGGAAAAACGGGAATTTTTACGCAAAATCTGTTTTCGAGAAAATTGATTTTGGTTTTTGGTGTAACTTTAAAACGACTGACTGTAGATACATGAAATTTTTACTGGTTGTTTATATTTCCATTTTCTATACATGATAAATTTTTCAAAATATTTTGATTTGTTTTGAGCTGTTTACGGACAAATTCAGTTTCCAATTTAATTAGTTTTTTTTTCTATGAATGTCAATAAAACTTTCTTTGTTGAGTAAAAATACTTGAAAATTTAATACAAGGCTCCTACTATATTGTTACAATGACATTTGAAAAATGTTAAAAATCCTTAGTCACAGTTTTTTTTTATTATCATTTAAAGTTCAAAAATTGACAAAATATGGAAAAATCACGAAAATTACCTAATTAT
>NW_021779994.1:0-716 GCF_005508785.2 Acyrthosiphon pisum | reverse complement strand
AAAATTTGCTAATTTGCAAATAAAAAATTCCAGACACATAATATGGTTTGTTAGATAGTTTTTCTGGTATATTCTACTTTACGGGACACCTTTTTTTTTGAATTTTTTTGATACTTATGTAGTTAAGTACGCTGAAGACGATGGTGAAGTCAGAATTTGGGGCTCAGACTTAGTTTCAAAGTTATGACACTTCAAAGTTAGTATATAATACGTTTAATAACTTATAAATGTCGCGTCTCCAAGCGGGCCCAGTAGTGGCCCAGTGGTGGTTTACACAGCAAATGGGGGGATATTTTCGATTTTAATGTCCGAGCGAGCGTAGCGAGCGAGTGGCCACGCTTGCAATAAACGTATACTTTAAATACAATATTTTTGAAAACCTATGTTCACCCGTGGTGGTCTACACAGCAAATAGGGGGATATTTTCGATTTTAATGTCCGAGTGAGCGTAGCGAGAAATCAAGCATTATAGGTATTTAAGGGTTATTATGTAAAGTTAAAACTTCAATTAGCTATAACTTCGAGAATAACTTCGTGCGCCAAATTCTGATTTCACCAACATTTTTTTTACACAAAAAATGACTAAGTCCCCCCAAAACAAACCCAAAAAAAGGGGTGTTCCGTAAAGGAGAAAAGTTCCGTTTTTCTTTACGTCCAAGAAAATTACTGGGGAAATTTAAAATGATACATCAAAGTAAAAACACATTCGAAAATTT
>NW_021779993.1:0-2436 GCF_005508785.2 Acyrthosiphon pisum | reverse complement strand
AATAATAAGTATTAGAAATACAGAAAAATTATTTAAATACTAATGTTTAAATATTTAACAAGTATGCCCTAAATAATCCTAAAGGTATGCGATTGATTTTCTAATATATGGTATCCTATTGAAACGACTAAGAAGTTGACTGACTGTCAAATCTATATAGGTAGGTACCTATTTTTTGAGATAACGCTAATGGAAGTTTATTTTATACTAATAGGTAGGTAAGTAGGTACCTAATATTATACATTGATTATATAATAATATATTAATAACATATCCATATTTTGTTGTTCATTATACTGTAAAATCAATTATTATAATACCTATATTATAGTATTAAAATAAATAAAATAAAATAAGTCAGTGGGGAGGAGGGGAGGTCTTCCTCAAGCAAAATGAATGACGAAATCGTATTTGTATTCAGTATTCTCCTCTGGAATATAATATACCGGCTGTATGATAAAAAAAAAATAGTAGGTAGGTAAGTATGTAATATCAACGGAGAAAAAAACGTTTTTAAGATCGAGAGTTACCGTATTGACAGTATTGGGTTCAGACAGCACCCGTTGTGTGATGGGAGTTGCATGCACACTGTATATCTACAGCAGTGGCGGATCCAGGGTTTATTTTTTTTTTTGGGGGGGGGGGGGGGCAAAGTACAAAAAGTTCCAAAATTGGCTAAACACACGCTGTAAAACGAAGGAAAACTACGGCGTTTGGGGGGGGGGGGGAGAATGCCCCCTTTGCCCTCCCACTGGATCCGCCACTGGTATACAGTGTACGTGATCCGTTCGAAACGCCGACAGTGAAAAATATGTCGATAGTTCGACTATCGACAAACCAAAATTACATTTTAAGTTATAACTAATTCACTAAAAACCGAAATCGATTTTGTCGAAAACCGATTTTGCGTAAAAAATCTAGTTTTTCCCAGCGCTTTGAAAACATTTGGGAATCATAAATTTTGACCTCCCCAATGCACTAACTATATTCGATTTTTCATCGAACAAGATAGGTTCTGAGGTTGAAAATCAGAGTATTATTTCGACTACCTAATTATCATGTACATACACAAAAAAACACACATTGTAAAATCATTACATTCGTCGCTCAGAATTTAATATAGTATTTGAAGTTTGAACTTACATTTGAAATTATGATTAATTCAAAGTTGGTGTCAGTTTCCAAATTGGTTCCAATGGGTTTAACACAATAAAAATAATGTAAACACAGAAACTACCTACACCTATTATATGATTAAATATTTATAAAATATATATATATTTTCCGTTTTGACCGTTTCATTCGGCACGTCCGGATTTTTATTAGTATTTGCCGTTCAAATTTAATCTTTATAGTTTAGGTGCAGTTTTACATACAGGCTTCGTTGTATAAATCGAGATAATAGTATTGCTTTATCGGTTTATATTATTACGACAGTCGACAAGTATCATTATTTTACACAATATTATGTTGTTTCGACGGTCGGTTATTTTTATTAATCTGTCGATATAATATTACCGTACTTTTTGATATTTTTACTGCCGGCATTCTAACCTGTTGATATTTCATAGGTACTTTTCGATATTTCGACTGCCGGCATTTTGACCGGATCGCGTACACTGTATACCAAGGCTGAGCATTAACGTGTTAAAAGTAAAAATTAAGCTAAAACGTTAAGTTAATTAACTTGTTAATTTTTTTTCAAATTTAATTTTAACTTAATAAGTTACTTTTTTAAAGATAAACGTGTTAACTTCAAGTAAATTTTATTTTAAAAGTATCTAAACTAATTTAATTTTCGTCCTAAGAATAATACAAATTTTTGAATGAGTTTTACTTGGATGTATCATTTTAAATTTCCCCAATAATTTTCTTGAGCGTAAATAAAATTATCTAACAAACCATATTATGCATCTGGAGCTTTTATTTTGCAAATTAGTAAATTTTAACTGTGGGTACACTAAGTTAAGTTACTTTTTTTTCATAGTTAACTTCTAATTTATCGAGTTAACGAAAACAATTACGAGTAACTTTTAACTTAATTATTTTAAAACAACTTAACTTAACGAGTTAAAAAAATAGTTAACTTTTCCAGTCTTGCTGTAACTGCAATGTGAATGCAACTCCCATCATAAAGGTAACGTGGCTGTCTGAACCTACATGTCGCATAATGTCAATAGGTAGTAGGTACAGTAACAATCGAACTCGAGAACGTTTTTTTTCTCCGCTGATATTACTTACTATTTTTTATCATACTGCCGGTATATATTCCAGATGAAAGTTAAATACTGAATACACATACGATTTCGTCATTTATCTTACTTAAAGAAGACCACCTCCCCCCATCATAACTTATTTAATTTAATTTATTTTAATACTATAATATAGGTATTATAATAATTGATTTTACAGTATAATGAACAACAAAATATGGAT
>NW_021779992.1:0-6843 GCF_005508785.2 Acyrthosiphon pisum | reverse complement strand
CCTTTGGTATTTTGTAAATTAATTTGAAAAATATTATCAAAAAAGCATTTTAGATTTGTAAGAATTATTTTTTAAAGAAAACTGAAAAATATAATATTTTTAAAAGATTAACTATAGAAAAAAAATGAACTGATTAATCAAAATGTACTTATTTATTGCCATTTGCTACATGCGATATTATACCATCGTAATATCTCATGATAATAATTATTATGATAATGAGTAAAAACAAAACTAAACAGCAAACGTCAGCCTGCTGTGTTCCGAAAAAATCATTAAGGTACGGTAAAATCTTTGTTCATATACAGTGATGTAAATTGTATAATATTGTATTATACAAGCGTATTATACGTTGTGTATAAAAAAATAAAATACAAATGGTATACAAAAAAAAAAAAACCAGTGATAAATGGTAGACCGATAATGCATGCGAATAAATGCGATGCATATTGTTTCAACTGATAACAGTGATATAACGACAGCCGCGACAACTGGTCCCCACAAACGCTGAGGCATGGTCGCATGGCGGTTTAATTTTTGCAAGAGGACACAATATTTCACCGCTCACCGCTTATCATTATATCAAATTGTCAATAATAATTAAATAATGCATAATATATTATTAATATCCATGTTAGTTGTTTGATTGTTCTGTTTTCTCTTTGTCATCACTTTATGTTTTGTATAAATGTATTTATTTATTAGTTATTACTTATTAGTGTTATTACTGTGTTATATTAGATACTTTTTGACTAAAATTTACAATCATTTATAGTTCCTGAATAATTGTATAGTTAGGTAAACGTTTGCATAACTTAGGTGGTTCGATTTTGCCGATTACGTCGCCCCACTCATATTCGATGCAATCTTTTTTTGTCAGCTACCGCCAGCTTTTTGACCTCTTTTCCATGCCATCTACTTCTGCGCCTTTTTCTCTTATCGCAGTTATACGACCCGGAAACTTGTTGTTCTCAAACATTACTATTACAAAATCATCGCCTTCAAGTTCACCGACTTTATCTACGTTTTCATCACTGTCCTCTTCACTGCCACTATCTGACTCATCGACAAAATCCATAATATCGGATTCATCGCTGGAGGAAGAGGACACAACTTTACGTTTTTTATTTTTTGCCACAGGTCCGGTATCAACACGTGCCTGTTGGAGGTCTTCATAAGAAATACTATCTCCTGGTAAAACTTGTAGTTTTTTTTTTCGTGGCTTGCCAGGTCCACCTATGAAATCTTGACGTTCTTTTTGAAGACGATCTAAGAACGCCTGTCCGACCAAATCTTCGTCCAGTGTACAATTTTTATTTTCCGCTAATCGATCTAGAAACTTTTGCCTGTTCGTAGGGTAGATACCAGCTTTTGCAAATCCCGATTGCAAGTTTTGTGTTTTTTTTAATTCCAGTTTGTCCATTAACTTGGCGAGAAGCCTTGGGAACACGTCTTTGGGTAATGTTGAGAAGCAAGAACCATGTTTGGTTTTTTTCCACTCTCTCAACAGTTCCCTCCAAGCACCCTTCATTGGCCAAAAAAAAGCTATGTCCAGTGGTTGAGAAATATGTGTAGTGTTCGGAGGTAAACATATGAATTTAATACTGTGTGCATCACATAACCTCAACACGCGTTCGTTGATGTGAGAGGCCAAATTATCACCTATCAACGCTGAAGGTCCGCCACCTTCTACTTCCTTCAAGAAAACACTCTCGAACCAGTTTTCAAAGGTGACGGAGTTGAACCAACCACTTTTGGTTCTGTTGTACCGGGTTCGAGGTGGACCACCCTCTGTCCACGTAGTCCACAGTGATTCCACTTTATAAACCACATAAATGGGAATGACGTGGCCCTCCGCATTGCCACATAACATCAGTGAAAAGGCGCTTTTACTTGAATTACAAATATTTTCTACATATTTCGAACTTCTTTTTGTAATAACTTTTTTATTTCCCGGGTCGTCTGTTAAGTTCGTCTCGTCGTAGTTGTGTATCCTTGAAGGCGGATTTCCACTTAACGTTCTTTCTAGGTGGTCCATATAATCGTTAATGTCGCGTTATATTGGCGCGGGTTTTTTTAATGTTTGCACTGAACTTAACGAACAAATCTGGGTGACTTTTTAGAAATCCGTTGACCCAATCATCTCCTGGTATATTATTTTTAAATTGTGTTATTTGAGTACCTTTGCTTTCCAAATACCGACTTATGGTCATTTTTAGGTCAACAGGTATTAATGGAAATCCGAAATTAGCAAGTGTAACGCAGTGCTGTGCAAAACTTGTTTCTTCTTCACGGCTGAAGACTGTCGGATGGCCAACGCTTTTACCGTGGTAATTTTTTAGTTTATTTTTAATTGTTGATCTTGGTATTTTAAAGTGGTCTGATGCTGCACGTTGGGACATTAAATTTAATCTAATTGCCCTTAAGCACATTTCCAAAGTTGTATTACTATAATTTTGGTACATCCTAGTACCGGGTTTACGTATAATCTTCCGCGGCATGGTGGTCTATTAAACAAAAAGGACGAGACAGAGGAGATACTATAAAAATTAAGTACCTATAGGTACTTTTTAAAACACGGAAATAGCATTATAATGCCAAAAAAGGAAAATAAACAAAATTGTTCGACTCAGATTGTAGCTATCGGGGAACATTGGCCCAGGGCCAAATTTACCCCGACCTCAAAATCGTGTTAACCAACCAAAAAACGATGTTTTTTTACAATTGTTGATAAATACTTTATAACGGTTATATAATATGTGAGACAATATTCTTACTTACCGAGTACTACGTCGATTGAATCATACAAAACCAAATAAAATTTATACGAGCACACTTTTTCGGAACAAAAACATTAACAACAAACAAAATTTTTATTGATAACAAGACAAGTTATAGCGGCAAAAACTGTTATCATATTCGGTTACCAATGTTGTTATCTTTCGAAAACAACCACAACATTCTGATAATAGTCACGTCTTATCCCAACAAACAGAAGTGTTTACAAATTCCGAAGTGGGACAAAGTTACCCCTGATACGGTACGTAACGGCAACTAGTACAAAGTACAGGTACCGCAGCGACCGGTCTGCGCTTTTGTCAACCGCCACCACGGGCTACAACAGTGCGACACCGCCGACTCTCCCACCATGCCAAACGGGCACAATGCGGGACGGGAAGGCAAGTCGCGCGGAACGAGTACCGGCCGTGGGTGACTCGCCCTCTCGTACGTCAACCGTCCTACCGACACCACCGCCTTGGTACACCGACCATACGACACAATTGCAAACGACACCAACCGTGTAATAGTTTTAACCCGGTACATGAGTACATGGTCATTTTTGTAAACCCATCGTTTAAAACTTATCATTTACGAATAAACGTCCCCCCGCGGACCTAAACCGACAATCCAGTGTTGTTTTGTTTCTTCTTGTCGAACATCGCGAGTGTCACCCGGATCCACCTCCACACACTCACAGCGACCGGCCCACCGCGGACTACATCACCAGCCATCTTATCGCCGTGGCCGTGTCAAATTGGCTCCCCGCAGAAGAATCACCTCAAGTCAGCGAAAAGGTTAGAATTTTTCACGCTGACACATACCTCGGATTAATTGCTTATATTATAACTTTAGTATTAAGATACTTAACCAGGAGTGTGTCTTCACATTAGCTAGGATTCCCAAGTTAAATTACGTAACAAGTATTCTAGTACGTAAAGGGGAAATCCGCGCGAACTGAGAATAAACGTGAAACGGCTATGGAAAGCGATTACCATAGATATATACAACAAACTAGATAGCCGTCTCCTTCTTGTCATGGAAGTCGGCCGCCGTTTACAAAGCAAGCAATGTTTACAAAATAATATTATCATAGTATATATGTATAGATAAATATATATGTATATAAATAAATGTAAAATAAATGTAAACATTGCCTGCTTTGTAAATGGCAGCTGACTTCAATATCGGCCACCACCGTAGTACAAAGACGGCTATCTAGTTGTTGTATATATATCTATGGCGATTACATAACGTACCGCCACCCCGCCCAACGCTTACCTTTCGTCCCGCGGCACTATCGCCGATAACAACAGAGCGCGTAGGCCAAAAACCGGTTGAGTACGACTGTTTTTGGTACGCAACGGCGGCACCGTCGTCAGCTGATCTGTTTACATAATTATAAATAATAAATATATAAATTATCGTAGCTATCGCGCGAAATTTACGTAAATCAAAAAAAAAAAAAAAATCCCCTACAACATACACACCGCGCTACAAACACAAGCCACCGACCATACAACAGGGTAACGACCACATTAGTAAATAACTTTACAAAATGACAGGAAAAACGTTGCAACAGTTGTCGTCGGCGGAGCTACGTAGCGAGTGCACGGCCCGAGGACTCAGCGTATCCGGGTCGAAGTCGGATGTGTATGTCAGGCTAGAGGAACACCTTAGGGCAAGCGGACTAATCCCCGAGAATGTGAGGTTCTAAACAGTGCAGCCCGTAATCTCAGGATTACAGGGCAGTGCTGAACAATAACAACCCACGACATCGGCGCTGGAAAACACGAACGCCAGCCAAATTTACGGGCAGCCGTCCGGGGGTATTTCGACAAGCTCCACAGCAAGTCAGAAACCCACCGACAACCTGACAGATCTCTGCGGCTTCCAGTCGTCCACGCAGCAGGGCCAGTCCGCAAACCCGTTAAAAACCGACATCTTTGAAACCGCGGCGAAACAGCTACAACAGTTGAAACAAATGTTGCCACAAACGAACGACACAACATCGTTCGAGGCACGTTTAGGGGCACTGGAAGCGAGCATGACGCGGTTCTTCACAGAATCGCGCCAGGCAGCCATCCAACTGCCAAATAGTGTAGCGACCCCGCGGTTAAACAACCACCCGTCACCTGAACAGATAACAACCCGTACACACGAGAATTACCAGTCAGGCAGGTCTCGCTCAACAGAGCGCCAGCCACATTGCTGCTGAGAACAACAGACCGTTTTTCACACGCGAAACCCATAACGACTATACGGGTCACACCTCACGTGCGCCACAATACGCGTCATACGAGGCACGCACACATGTACGTTCGGTACTGATACCGTACGAGGACTTGCGTACAGCAAGAGCCCCGCTGCCCGAGTTCACCGGAACAAGGGTCGAGGACCCCGTAAGGTTCCTAGACAATACCGAGTCGATTCTGGTGCAACAAGCACGTATACACCCCTCGGGCTGGTGCAGGGCGGTCGAGCCGCAGTTAAAAGGAACGGCGAGTGAATGGTATTCATCCATAAAAGTACTCGACCTAACTTGGGAAGAATTTAGGGTTGAGTTTTTAGAAAACTACCGAAATTCAATCCCAACTGCGCGCCGACATCGTGTCAACACGACAAACGCCCAGACAGTCGCTTACGGAATTTTTGCTAGTTAAAAACCAGCAAGCGCGTCGCGTAAATACCGGCCTATCTGAATCGGAATTGGTAGGTATCATAGCAGGACTAACACGCGACACATTCCGTACACACATCCGTTTACAACGGCCTTTGACGTTCAACGAGCTGCGACGCATCGCAGGCGTCTTGGACCCAGTAACGGACGAAACCAAGCCACCCATACAGCAATGGTCCCCTAAACCCCTAAAAGGGGCGGATACCCCGCAAACAGACCCCCGTTTTTTTACAAAAACATCAGAAAAAAAACCACCGGGGCCGTGCAAATATTGTGGGGAACTCTATTGGAACAGTAAGTGTCCAAACAGACTGACCACGTCGGGAAACGGCGGGGGAGTCGACGAGGATTAGTCCCCCTCATCGACTCATCACCACCCCCCCACACATCACCACCTACTATCGGTAGTACACACGGAAAAAGAACACGTAATCGAAAAGCGCGTAGTTCGGTAATTCAACACACGGAACAACCAACTACGAAAATTTTTTCCGTCTCATCACCAATCAGCACCCGTTCACAGACCCCAACTTACACCACCCCACCACAGAACACACTCACCTCACCGGTGACACGTGTGTTCAACAACAACCGGCTCATGGGGCAGCCACAGGTGTAGGGACAAAGGCAACAGAGACACGGGTGTTCACCTGCACAGGTGACGGGGACACAAGCACACACACCACGCTTACCCCCGCATTAGGTCAGTCTGCGCACGTAAAGCAACAGGCGGGCAACGAGGCAACCGATGTTGACAGTATGGTCATGGTGGTTAATACCGACGACCAGACAGTCTCCGTCGCGGATCAGAACCAGTAGCCCGCCTGACTGATTGCACTACGACTAATAATGATACGCGAACACGCCAAGACAAAATTCCTACCCCCGCGGTCGAACTCGAATTTCCGTCAGGCTTCGTAACAGCTCTATTAGATTCGCAGGCACAAAAATCGTACGTAAACCCGATAGTAGTCCGTAAATGCGGCAAAACACCTCCCCACGGACCAACAAACACAGTCCGGATGGCGGACGGTCACACTGCAACAACCAGTGGCACCTCCACATTCGAGGCTAGGATAGGTACACTCGATATAAAATTCGAAGCTACTATCCTAGACAATTTGTATTGCGACGCGTTACTAGGACACGACTTTCTTGTTAACAATGAAGTCTCTTGGGATTACGCCGCGTGCACAATCCACATGGGTAAGCAAATTCGAACGTCGACATGTTGGAAAGGGAAGTCTCAACCACCCGCCACTCGTCCCGACCTGTCACAATTAGAATTCGGTAACGACCACGAAACACGCGCGAAACTAACCAAGATTTTAGAAAAATACGTGGTAGTTTTCAGCGACAAGGTAGGACGTACCAAATTAATTGAA
>NW_021779991.1:0-1867 GCF_005508785.2 Acyrthosiphon pisum | reverse complement strand
GTAAGTATAAATGTTTCGTAAAATCTGGATATGGTAAATTGGTTCTGAACACAATATTTCTTTTAATTTATCGAAAGCTTTTGACAACTTTCATCCCAATTGAATTTTTCGTCTTTTCTTAATAATTTTACAATCGGATTAGCTATAGCATTATAATTTTCTATGAATTTTCTATAATACCCGCTAAGTCCTAAAAAACTTTTTATTTGTTTAACATTTTTAGGTACCGGAAAGTTCATTACAGCTTCAACTTTCTTTTTGTCGGGTTTTATGCCCTCGTCGGAAATTACATGACCTAGAAATAAGCATTCCCGTTATAAAAAACTACATTTATCCGGTTATATTTTTAAATTGTGAATACGTAATCGTTCGAATACATCGATTAATTTTTCATTATGGTCTCGTAAGTTTTTCGCCTAAACTATTATATCGTCTCAGTATACTAAACAGTAAACATTTTATTCCTATTAATCCTGACAATACATTCGTCATCATTTTCTGAAATGTCGCCGGAGCTGAACTTAAACCCATAACTAACCGTTTAAATTGATAATGACCTTGCCCTGTGGAAAATGCCGCAAGTTCTTTCGAATCTTTCGATAAGCTCACCTGAAAATAACCTAATTTAAGGTCGATAAGAGTAAATAATTGGTAATGTCCTAATTGGTCTAATATTTCCGTTATATTTGATAATGGATAAAATTCGTTTAAAGTTACGTCGTTAAGTGCCCTAAAATCTATAACTATTCTGTATTTTTGTTTTCCCGAGGCGTCCTCTTTTTTTCTTAACTAATATTAGTGGTGCATTAAAAGGACTCATTGAAACACAAAGAAATAAAAATGTATGCTGGTGCAACATCATCTCGAAAAAATATCACACTTACCTTGGAAAAAAAATATCAATATAAATTTGCTCACAGTCTGTTGCAACCCAACACTCAAGAAGTCATATTCAAACCTAAACATAGAATAAGAAGCTTAAATGTAGATAAAATATGTAGCACTCTTGCTGTTACACCTTTGAATTTTTTTTCTTATAGCCAAATAGAATGTTTGGGTACTGTTTATAAAAAAGGTTATTACTTGACAAAATTTATAGAAGAAATGTGCTTATTTGAAATTTTAGAAATAATAATTTTTAATGACCCCAATGCTAAAATTTATATATTAGTTAAACAAATTAAAATAGTTAACTTTCATTCACATTTTGAAGCGTTTGAGGTTGATTTTGATAGAGCTACTATTAATGATTTTCTAATGTTTGTATTTGATGAATTTAGTGGACCTCCCATTAATATTACACCGTCTTCTTCAGGGAAATTAATGATTCGATTAAAAGAATTCTTTTAATATTTGTATGAATTATTTATTGTAGAACGTAAAAAGTATCCCCTATATATCCCTATATATATTGTAAATAATATTTTTTTTCATTTAAGAATGTAGAGTCAAGATAATATTAAAAATGTTGTTGCAAGAAGGTTTTGATGACATTGAAAATAATTATGCTTCAAGCCTAATTAGTACCATTCATTTGGAAAACATACCTATTGTTATTACATCTTGCATGTGCATGGCTTATTATATTTTTAGTAATATCAATTAATACATTTTAACTATAGATATCAAATACATACATAATTTATAATCTATTTTAACACTTAAATGAATTAATAAAATTTAAATTAATAGGATTTAGATAAAAATCCTTCTCATCTTACAATGCCATTATTGGAAGGATATGAGTATCCAATGGATGACCTTCAGCCATTATTTGAATTGTTGAAGGAATGGGGCCTAAACTGTCTTTATCAAACATTACTTGGTTAGTTTATTCATAGATTAAATATTTTCATATATCATATAG
>NW_021779990.1:0-1053 GCF_005508785.2 Acyrthosiphon pisum | reverse complement strand
ACCTTGTACCCAAATTTTAAAAGCTTAGTTATAAAAGAAAAAAATTTTACGATTTTTCAACCACAAAATTACTTGCAAATTTTCGCAATTTATTTGGACATATTTCGTATAAATTTAAACTTTAAGCACTTATAAAAAAAAAATTGTGACTAACGATTTTGGATTTTTTTTTATCACTGTGAGAACAACTTATAGAAACCCTTGTATTAAATTTTCAAAGTTTTCTATCCAACAAAAAATACTTAGAAAAATTGAAAATTTCATTTGTCTATAAATAGCTCAAAAAAAGTGGAAACACTTTGAAAATTTAACCCTGTATAGACAACGTTAATATAAACTTCTGTTGCAAATTTCAAGTGCTTCCAATAATTATTTTTTGAGTTCCAGTAAAATTAAGTTTTCGTTTTTGTCAAAAATTGGTTTTGGGTAAAAATTCGCGTTTTTCCGTTATTTTTTTAAGGTTTTTCCTGCCGCTTTTGAAAAGTATTGGGAAATTTTCACTTTTGACCCCCCAAAGTACCAACTAGATTCACTTTCCTTTCAGAAAAGGTACAACTTTTTAAAATGGAAGCATTTTTACTGCTCCAAAAGTTGTCGTCAGCCCCAAAAAAAAAAAAAAAAAAAAAAAAAAAAAAACACACATCATTGTAAAATCAATACATTCATCACTTCGTTCAGAATCTAAAAACGGGGGGAAATTGTTCGCATCCAAAAATTTATCGGGGGAAAATGTCCGGATACCATACTAGTATAAAAAAAAACACGAATTTACGTACACGTGTGGATATACACTATACAGTGACTGTGTGATAATTTCGTTGACCATGAATTTTTATAACAAGGTAATATGTTGGAAATACATTATTATTTATTACGAAAATTTTGTTTCGCTGTTTCCACCACATTGCGTACAACGGTCTACGGTGTACACTTCTGCTCGCGTAGTGGTCAACCCGTTCAAAGAGTTTTCCACAGTGACTGAAAAATATTCGTAAATAGTGTTCAGCTCACACACGCCGCGGCGAAAACACGACGAGGTCAATTCACACTCGT
>NW_021779989.1:0-784 GCF_005508785.2 Acyrthosiphon pisum | reverse complement strand
TAAATCCAAATTAATCATATCATAATATCTATTAGGTACTTATAAGTTATAACGCGTTATACATCAACAAAAAACCGTGGTAAAATCATAGATATATGATAGTATACTTTAGAAGTTTCAAGTACCCACGAATAATATTATACAATCACAACAAAATAACTAAAAGAGTTATCCTAGGTTTTTAATATGTAATTCGTCCAAATTTGTACTTTAAATGACTATAAAAATAAACCGTTTAAATGTATATTTTAGATTTTTTGGTAACAGAATTAATTACTTACGTGGAATCTTGTTTTAAATTTTTAATTCTTAGATACAAAAATTGAACATTTTATAAATTTTTAACTACAAAATAATTTTTCAAATTAAAATTTGATAAATTTTGTCAAAATTTGATCTTTAAATGCTTATAAAAAAAAATTGTGCCTATGTATTTTTAATATTTTTCAACTGATATTGTAACAATATATCAGGAGCTTTGTATTAAATTTATACACTTTTTGGCCCAACAGATAAAACTTTATTGATATTTATAGAAAAAAAAAACTAAAAAAATTGAAAACTTACAATGTCCGTAAACAGCTCAAAAAGAGTCAAATTATTTTAAAAATTTTATCGTATATATAAAATGCTAATATAAACATTCAGTGAAATTTTCAAGTTTCTACAGTCACTCGTTTTTTAATTACAACAAAATAAGAAAATCGTTACGTAAGAAATCGAGTGAATATCAAATGTTGAAAAAAATATGAATTTTCTAACGCCCATAAAAATTTAATTTGAG
>NW_021779988.1:0-7915 GCF_005508785.2 Acyrthosiphon pisum | reverse complement strand
ACCTATTAATTTTATTCATATTTGTCGCCAACATTTTTAATAAAATTGCTCAATAAAAAAAAAAAATGTGTACACCCATTGGACAGTAATTTGTAAAGAAACTTATCTACAACAAGCATAGGCACAAATAGAGGGGAGGTACATATTAATGTAAAAACATAATACAACTATATTATACTGAGTTTAAGAAACAGAATAAGTCCTATTAAAAAAATAAAACAACTAATATGGTGTTTGCAATGATTAAGTGTATGATGTATAATATAAATACATTTTTGAAAAAAAAATTCTTATATTATATACAAAATTATTTAAATTATATTACAGATGTTAAAATTAAAAATATCAAATTCAGTACCCTAAACTATGAAAAAATAATAAGATTAAAGTGTATTTTCCTTTTTTGTCATTTCTAAACATTTGCGAGTGGAACCAACATATTGTATAACAGTTCCACATCTATTATCATACAGAGGATCAATTTTTTTTACTTCATTCTTCCGCTCAAAAAACATAGCTGTCCCAGGTATATATTTCCATTCGTTAAAATGAAAAATCTATAAACAGAAGTTAACAATATTGAATATACATAATAAATTATTATATAGGTACCTATAACTATTTTTATTTATCCTTAAAAAATTCATATGATTTAATTATGTTTAAAATATATAATTGGATGTTTATAGTCTGTAGGCCTAACCTACTTATTTTCTATCAAATATAAATACAATATTGTTAACAAAATATTCGGGTATTACTCAGTGGTGTATTTAGAATTTTTTTAAGGGGTGGATAACAAGAATTTTAGCTTACAGAGCTGTAGTGAGCGTAGTGATGCCATAGTAGTAGATGTGCGCTTAATAACTTTTTTTTTAAAGAATAAATATCTAAACTGACATAATATCAATAAAGTGCGTTCATTTGGATCATTTACAATCATAAGTTTGATTTAAAAACTGAAATGTATGATCAATATTAAAAAACTTATTGTATTCTCGAGAAATTCCCGAAACTATATTCCCGAGATTTTGCCCATCACTAGGTGTGCGCTACAATAATTATATAATAGTACATGTATTCAAAATCCATGGGGGTGGATCTTAATCCCGTAAATACGCCCCTGGTGTTACTTACTTAATAGTATCTACTACCTACTATCAATATTTCCAATCACGGAAAACAATATACCAAGGAAAAAATAATGAGGGAAAATAAAACATACTAAAAAAAAAACTACAAAAATATATGAAAGTATAATATTTAAAAAACATGTTCAGTCTTGTGTTGTTATGGAAGGGTTTACGAAATTTAAGTTCAAAGAACCTATTCTAGGATAATCAGTTGTATTTATTTTTGTGGAACTAAAAATGGAACTTAGCAATATAAACATATCCTTCATAGCCCGTCTTTTTACCGACTTCATTGGATTTAAAATTGACACCAGGTTATGATAAACAATTTTCATCACATAACCACATTGGTGAATGTCAATTGTCAACAGACTAAAGTTTGTTCACTCAAATAATAAAAAGTCTACATAGGCAATTGCCTCTTATAATAAGTAATTTCCCCTGCACAATAACTAATCAGCATGTTATTTATAAAAAAAAATTCAAATATAGGTATGTAATATTTAAAAAAAATTATGTTTGAAAAATAAATTTAAATGTAAGAAGGTACCTAGTTATTTTTTATAATTAAAACACTTATAGGTAAACAAATCACCCATTGCACCCATTTAGGTATATAAATAAATATTGACTAACTGATAGATTTATAATAAATCTTTCAATTTTACCATTGATGAGTCGAGTCCACTGAAAATTTCACATTTACCTATTTCTTATGGACGTCATACTGTCATCATAGATCTGGCATGTATACAATGTGAGCTGTACCTATAACTGCTACTGGTACCTATACTTCAAGGGTAAACTGGGAATAAATATTTGCCACAAAGAAAAAGAAATTTAAGCCCAATTTGGACTATAAATAAATATTTATAAGTTATCGGCCCAAATTTTTGCCAGGCCCAGGCAGGGATCGCTCAACCGCCACACTAGCCAGTCCGGCCCTGCTACGCTAGGTATGATTTTATTTATTTTTCATACCTAATTAGTTAAAAATATTTAAATTTATTAGTCTTTATAGTGTTGTTAGTGGCCTAAAAAATTGTTTACACAATGATCATCCAAAAAAATCTAGTTAAATGCCTAGCACTTAGAACATGTAAATCAAGAATATACCCCAAGTTAATTTATGTTTCGGGCACTGCTGGTCAATCAATATTAAACCCAAATCGCAATCAATTGGATACAAAAACTTACTACTAAACTTTAAAAAAACTAGGTAAGTACCTTGTTTTCAATTTGTAACGCTGGAGAATCAGAGTCCACAGCTATTACTCGTACATTACTGTTTGCATTCAAAATTGACATTTCATCAGCATTATCCACGACAACATGAATTAAAGTTTCCTCAACAATTTCTTCACAATCCTGTGTGTCTGTTGAATCATTATCTGAATGCATAATAACACAGTTGTATTAATATGTCGTCGTATGTTCTATGCAATTAACAATCTTGTAGTTCTGGAGATGTAAGTACCTATAAAAAAAAAAAAACTTATTAATAATAGTTTCAAGATTCGATCCGATGATTGGAATTTCGAATTTGAAGTTTAAGTACCTACCTACAAAACAATTACCCACCAAGGTATCGTTATTTGTTCTAGTCAATTGTTATTACAGATCAACATTTGGCTAGTGGTCATTTAAAGGCTAAGAAATTTAGAATGTAACAATAAATAATAATGTGACATTTCTAACTCTGGCTCTTGTTGATTGTTTATCCAAAGGGCCACTATTATTTCTTTATCACGTACACTGAGATAGATAATATTATCACAGCTATAATCAATGGTTATAACCACGGCTATAGATAGTATGGTTGCCCCACAGATATATAATATGTATTATATATCTGTGGGTTATAATTATAGCCGGTTGGCTCACTTGAGTGATAATCACGAACTACTACATGTAGTAGTTCGTGGTGATAATATATTATCTATGATTATGATATTTATTATTTACAATTTACGTTTTACCATGAAGCATGAACTATGATTTATATTTTATGAAGACTATTTAGTTTTCACGTTCACAATCCAGTATCCACCCACCACCATCAAATCGAGTCTTATATGAAATAGGTGTTTTATTCAATTAATAAGGAAAAAAAATTATTTCAACATGTTGGTCGGTCGGCAATCAAAAAACATTTTATCCAGTGTAACAAATACAAACATAAAAAGGTGTCTTGGCACAGCTCCTGAAGATTCAGGCCATGCTCAATTTGTATACAATCGCAACCCTAGAAATTTAGAGAAGTTAAGAATCGCTTACAAACCAGCCGGTTACCATCTCGAAAAACCTGGTCGTGAGTTTTGGCATAAGTAAGTACGCATGGTGCTAAAGTTTTGTCAGGTATCATAAAATAGTTTTCATATTCGTGTTATGTATTTTTTTCTCAGACTACAAGTAACGACTAGTAAAAGACACGTGACAGCTAGTGTTTTACACCATACAGGTGTAGTTCCGGTAATGGCAACTACTGCAGAATGGGCTGTACGCAAACAGCTTTTCAGGTTTGTTTATTTTTCTAATACCCAAGTAAATGTTAAAACAAGTTGTAAATATATTCTTTAGATATGTATTGTACCCTGTACATACTTTTACTTTCTAAAGATTTGTATTGACGATGAATCATACAAATTATTTTAATATTACTTGTTCATATATCACTCTATTGTATTGTCTTTTTTAATCATTCATTTTCAATACAATATAATGAGAATAGCTATGAGTATATAACATTTGTGGTTTATTTTATATTAATTATCTTTTTTATATTATTATTTAGCACTTTAGATAAAATGGCATACATAACTATTGGAAAAGTGTTAGCACAGCGTTGTTTGGAATGTGGTATTTCTGATATGATAAATACTTATGAAGTTTTGCCAAATAGTAAAGTAAGTATTATTTTCCAATATTATTTAATTTTATTTAACTTCAGTCAATAATTATATTTATATATTTAAATTACAGCTTGAGGCATTACTAGAAAACTTATTAAAAGGTGGTATACGGTTAGAAGAAGATCCAAGATACAAGTCACCAAATCCTTGGGATCAAGAAAGGCCAGAAAAACCATGGGAACATTATTAAATCTAATTTAATTCATTTTTTTTTTTTAATACAGATTGTTTATATTATGCATTCATATATTGAATTAATGTATCAAACAAAACTATATATTTAAGGTAGAAGTATTTTAATAATAAAAAGTAGGAATTAATATTTGTTTAATATATATTTTTAATTCTGAGTGAAAAAAGAAGCTAGATCTATAATTTTTATAGTAGGCATTAACAGCCTTTGTGATATGTCCACAAATATCTTTAAATTAAAGTATCCAATATCTAGATATAAGATATATTCAACATTTTTTAAAAGATACTAGATAGACAGATTGTAGTTACTTTCCTTTGTTTTTTAATTTTTTACATATAGATACAAGTTACTAGATTTAAAATTCTTAGTAGGAACATTAACTGTATTTGTATGTGTTTTTTTGTGCAATAATTCAGTTTTTAAGTTAGTAATGACTATTTTTAATTTACACTATATTATATACGCAAACCTTGCTCTAAAAAAAATTGAACTATCGTAAAAAAACTTAAATACAAATTACAAACAGATAACGTTCCTACCATAAATTTTCATAATAGGTCGATTCACTCTAATTTCTAAATTAATGGAGCTAAGCGTGATATGCTGAGCGTAAATTTGGTATGTAACATACTTGTAAGACAGGGACAGCAAATATCTGTGTAGCATCATTTTAAAAGAGTGCTAAAATAAATAAAATAACAATTATAACTTACAATACTTATGGGTTCATTTAGTTTGTACATTTAACAAAACTAAAAACTATGACTGGTGGCTGGCAAAGTAATGACGCAATCTTTTTTTTCATGCAAGACAAGAAAATGTCTACATTAAGTCTACATATTACATCAGCTATATATTTTAGTATCATCAGTAATTTATGTATGCTGAAGTATTATAAGTTATTGAATAGCCAATTCGTTGTAACTTAAAAATACCTATATTAAGGTATTATTAAGTATGTGCTGAGTGTAAATTTGGTATGTTACGCACTTGTAAGACGAAAACAAGAAATGGCTGTGTAGCGCTCTCTTAAGGTCCACCACTGCAATCCAGGCTTGAGGTAATCTCGGATTTAAATGCAATTTAATAATATTACAGAATGTTTGAATTTTAAGGTAATGTATAACAACTACAAGTTATTGGTAATAGTTCAAATTCTCTGCATTATAAAATATATAAAATCATATTTATGGAGTACCTTATTACAAGGTCTATTAGAAAGTTTTTTGGTATTGAGAATTGATAAACGGTTAAGCTAAATAAGATAGAAATCCATATCAAGGTACCACGGTTAAATATGTGAAGTCTTATTTTGAATGTTTTTGTATATTTAGAGGTTTTTTGCCTGTTTGGCTTATTTATTTTTTATCGGGCATATTATACATGATTTTGATATTCCTATTAATATTTTTATATCTATATGCATTTTTTTATGGAAATACTGTGAAAGAATCAACATTTTATAAATAAAAAACGCAATTGTTTATAACAGATTTAGAATCTATTTTTTTTTAATTGTGACATAAAAAAATAAATAGATAATTCATGTTTTTTCAAAAATTGTTTATGATTTTTTTAAGTGCATAATTTTAGATATTTAGTGCATAGAAATGCATATTATTTTAACTTTTTAAGGCATATTTCAATACATATTTTGCAAATTTTGAGTACATAAATGCATATTTCAGGGCATAAACTTACGAGCCCTGCTCATAATCTTTGATGGAATTAATATGCAAATTGTATAATTTCTACATTTTAGTTTTATTGAATAGCAATAGCAAATAGCAATAATTCTCTTTCGACGAAATTGGTGACTAAAAATCTAAATTTATCTTGACTTTTATCTTTATTATTTATTACTCTTGAAATTATCTCACATACAGTAATCTATATATATAAGAATATAACGTGATTTTGAAGACGAAGGAAACCGGGTTGTTTGTTTAATTATTTATTATTATTATTAATTATTTATTTATTTGTTTGCACTTGCATTTTTCCATTTGAAATATAATATATTATTCATTGAACAAATAATTTATTGTTACATTTTATTCTACCTTATCTCTATTTCATAATAAAAAGAATAAAGTGTACCACTCCAGTAGTTGAATTCCAAATGTAGGATATATATTTTTTTAGAAATTAGCAATAAAAATAACTACAATATATAATTATAATTTATATTATATTATTTGAATAGCCAAAAATTAGTCATATATTTTTTAATTAAATTATAAAAAAATAATTTCTTCCGGAGGAAGGTCGGGCAGCAAGTATATAATATATACAAGACAGTAATATCAAAATATTTTTAGATTTTAATGTTGAGAAATAATTACTAATATTTTAGCGTTTTTCATGGTTCTTGAATGTTGAGCTAGATGGGTAGTCCTCAGTTGGAGAACCACAGGCATTAAACCACCTTTTTTAACTCAACTCGACACTACTGGTTGAGAAAAACGTATTTCAATGTGATCAAAAAATTTCCAGAAACTAATAGAACAATTAAATTAATAATTATTATTTATAAGATTTTAATTATCTTTCATGAATCTATTATAAAAATTATTTTTAATTTATATTAAGTAATTACTACACAATATTAATGGATGAGTATTATTTGTGGAACAAAAATAATATAATAATATAATAGTATAATAATAGGTCTATGTGATAAAAAACAATTTATACTATTTTATTTTATTTCAAATTTATTTATACTTTTAATCAACACAATACTTTAATTACTAAATAATATAAAAATGTCCATTTAATGATTTTTTTTTTTTTTTGTTTCAGTTTTAAGTTTTAACAAATGTAATAACAAGAATTAAAGAAAATATTAAAATTAAATTATTTATCAAGTAACAGTTTGAGTTTTGTTTGAGTAATATTAAATAAAAAACAGTTATACTTTTTGGGATGTACAAGTGTACAAATATACTTAATTCTATTTGTGAACATTGTCTTTAATCCACTGGTTTACCCAAGCACCTATTTGAGTGATATTGCGTTCCATATCTGCATAGGTTTCATTGCGTAACTCGTGTACAATATTGTTATCATATGATTCCATTGCTTCTTCAAGTAAAGTTTGGAATATTTCACATTCCACATTATTCTGAAGCTTTTTAGTTGAATATCCTCTAAAATTAAAAGTAAAATATGGAACAAATAATTAATTTTTATTATTTATTTATTAGAGAGAAATAAATTGTGTTAGAAACAGTCAAAATATTTTTATCCAACCTTATCAGCCTTTATATTATACTCTGTCCAACAAGAGAACACACCGATTCTGCACATCCCCACGCAACCAACACTCTGCCATCAAGACCGGTTTCACTATAGCAGGACGTCATAAGTGGTTGCACAGAAGAACTGATTTTTGTTGAACTTGGCATGTGCTCTTGCTGGACGGAGTATAGTAGTGTTTTTGTATATAATAGGCAGAAATATCAAATAAATGTTGAACCAAAATTACTGGTTACAAGTTTATAATTTTGTGGCTTAAATAGTTATACTTAGGCTTACGAAGACACCACATAGTTTACGGGTATGTGGTATGTTCTTATATTTTCTAAATTCTGTCATGCTTCTCTACAAAATAGTACTAAGGCCAAAAAATTCCTATTTGCTAAACTATGGAGAGCACAGATCATCAAAAG
>NW_021779987.1:0-1829 GCF_005508785.2 Acyrthosiphon pisum | reverse complement strand
CAATTTTAAATTTGATAAATTTTGTCCAAACTCGATCTTTAAATGCTCATGAAAAAAAAAATGTTGACCAATGTATTTTTAATATTTTTCAACTGCTATTGAAACAATATATCAGGAGCCTTAGTATAATATTATTCGTGGGTACTTGAAACTTCTAAAGTATACTATTATATATCTATGATAGCAGGGGTGGATAGGCCCATAGGGAAAAAGGGATTTTCCCTGTGGGCCCCCGTCTATGTTTATGTAGGGGGGGGGGCACTCGGGTGTACCTTTTTTTTTTTTTTTTTTTATTTGAAGTAATCTACAATCTATACATTTCTTAGTATAATAAGTAGGTTTGATAGGTGACAAGTAAGGGTGATGTGAATAATAAGATTAGGGAAGATACCCAGTGGTAACACCCTGTAATACGAAATACAAATTTGTCGGAAATGATTGGGTATTTAATATCTATTTTATAGTACATAATATATAAATTTTTATAATACATTAAGGGGGCTGGAGCGTGATTAATTTTTGGTCGAAAACATAACTCACGACTTCAATCACTACGCCCGATATAATGATCTGATATTAATTTTGAAAGCAGATTTGAATTCGTTAATAAATTATCTATGCTTTAACAATTTCATTTTTCTGATTTTAGATTCTGAGTGGAACGATGAATGTATTGATTTTACAATGATGTGTGTTTTTTTATTTTTTTTATTTTTTTATTTTTTATTTTTTTATTTTTTTTGTGTCTGTGTACACGATAAGTAGTCGAAATAATGCTACGATTTTCAACTTCAGTATCTTGTTCGATCAGAAAGTGAATATCGTTGGTGCATTGGGGAGGTCAAAATTTCCCAGTAGTTTTCAAAAGCGCCGGGAAAAACAAAAGAAAAATTAAGGAAAAACGGGAATTTTTACGCAAAATCTGTTTTCGAGAAAATCGATTTTGGTTTTTGGTGTAACTTTAAAAAAAAAGACCGTGGATACATGAAATATTTGACTGAATGTTTACATTTCCATTTTCTATACACGATACAATTTTGAAAATATTTGACTTATTTTGAGCTCTTTACGGACATTTTCAGTTTCCATTTTAGATTCTGAGTGGAACGATGAATGTATTGATTTTACAATGATGTGTGTTTTTTTATTTTTTTTTTTTTTTTTTTTATATTTTTTTTATTTTTTTTGTGTCTGTGTACACGATAAGTAGTCGAAATAATGCTACGATTTTCAACTTCAGTATCTTGTTCGATCAGAAAGTGAATATCGTTGGTGCATTGGGGAGGTCAAAATTTCCCAGTAGTTTTCAAAAGCGCCGGGAAAAACAAAAGAAAAATTAAGGAAAAACGGGAATTTTTACGCAAAATCTGTTTTCGAGAAAATCGATTTTGGTTTTTGGTGTAACTTTAAAAAAATGACCGTGGATGCATGAAATTTTGACTGAATGTTTACATTTCCATTTTCTATACACGATAAAATTTTCAAAATATTTTGACTTATTTTGAGCTCTTTACGGACATTGTCAGTTTTCATTTTTTTTTAGTTTTTTTTCTAAAAATATCAATAAAATTTTATTTGTTGGATAAAAAAGCTTGAAAATTTAATAGAAGGCTCCTAGTATATTGTTTCAAAGGCAGATGAAAAATATTAAAAATCGTTAGTCACAGTTTTTTTTTATAAGCATTTAAAGTTCAAAAAATGACAAAATATGGAAAAATCACGAAAATTTGCAAATTATTTCGAGTTATAAATTCATAAAAATTTTTCTTTTTAAATCTAAGATATGAAAATGTAATACAAGATTCCTTATAATATTATCTACCTTTATC
>NW_021779986.1:0-1029 GCF_005508785.2 Acyrthosiphon pisum | reverse complement strand
TACTAATTGCCAACACATTTAACGAACATTTTTCAACAATGGGCATCCATAATAATAATATTAAAAACCTGAACAAAAAAATTAGTCTTCCGTCAAATTCAGATACCAACCAGTCTCTCTATTTAAGAAAAATATCTGCATCTGAAATATGTAACATAATCGCTGGTATGAGAAACGATTCAGCTCCTGGAAAAGATGGAATATCAATTAACGTAATAAAACAAAACAAAGAAACATTATCTAATATCTTAGAACACATTTTTAATAAAATTATCCAAGAAAGTAAGATTCCAAATTCGTTTAAATGTGCCATTGTAACACCGATACACAAAGGCGGCGACAAAACTTCAATTAATAATTACAGGCCTATTAGCTTATTAAATATTTTTTCCAAAATTTTTGAAAGAGCCATCAAAACCAGACTTCTATCCTACTTAGAAGAAAATGCCATACTACCAAAATCTCAATTTGGATTTAGAGAAAGTATTGGAACCGAAGATGCTCTCTCACAGCTATCAATGGATATCTATTCAAACCTAAACAAAAAAAACAAAACACTAGGAATCTTCTTAGATCTGAGCAAAGCCTTCGATAGTATCTCTCATCAAACACTAATTAATATTTTAAAATCCATAGGTATAGTCAATAACCCCCTACTCCTACTAAAATCATACTTAACCAATAGAAAACAGCAAGTGAGAATATCAAACACACTAAGTAAGGAAATTACCATTTCTACTGGAGTTCCTCAAGGAACAGTTTTATCACCAATTCTATACCTAATCTATGTATCTTCTTTAGCAAACTTAAATCTATATGGCAAACTTTTTTCTTATGCAGATGATACGGCCATACTTATAACTGGAACTAATTGGGAAAATATCCGTCACAATGCCGAAACAGACATGCACTTAATAAATACATGGTTCTTGAAACATAATCTACGAATAAATTATACTAAATCTAATTTCATAGCTTTCACGCAAGACAAAAGAACTCAACCTAATTTTAATGAAATAAAAATTCACG
>NW_021779984.1:0-858 GCF_005508785.2 Acyrthosiphon pisum | reverse complement strand
TCGGCTATGGATCGTGACAGTGTGTAATATGGTGGTCCATGTCACACACTAATCCATGTGCCTCTAATAAATTTAACATTCTGCCATTTTTATTAATTTTTCCTATGTAACCTGAGTATAAAACCTCAATAATTTCTTTTAAATTGAATTCATTATTATTCCTATCACTATATGCGGTTATATTTAAGGATGCTATTATCCCCTGTAATCTTAATCTTTTAATTATTGTTAGGTCCGTGGATCCGTTCCAAAATATTATTATTGGTTCTCTATTGTCTATGTACAAGTATCTTTGCAGGTAAACAGTTGTCAAGGTTGACACCCCCTGATGGTTAATACTTCCATACAATTGGTCCAACAATGGTGCGGTCAAGCTTGGCTTATCCCTGAATACCCTTTTGATACTTTGCACGACCTTGCTTAGATCACGGCGCCGGAACCTCCTTAACTTATTGTCCTGTGTCAACACAAGAGGGCTCCCTTCCAGTTTTTCTGGTTTATATTTGTTTAAGCTGTTTGATATGGCGCCGGATACCAATAATATTTCGGTTTTGTTCATCATAGTGAACTCGAAATCCACTATGAAGAAACGGATCTGTGAACTAGAAAATAAAACACTCATAACATTATAATTATTTAAATTCTTTATATCTGTATATTATTATTATTATATATATTTTTTTCTTGTTTGTTTTTTTTTTTTTTTATTCTTCGAATAAGTGATTAACTGAAATAATCCGTCGAGCAATAACATCTTCTAGTATCTCCCCCACTTCTACACACACCGGTCTCTCTGCGTTCGGATGATTTATTACCGCGTGTATAAACGCCGTAACAGGTATCATTGCCCTGCTTAAT
>NW_021779983.1:0-844 GCF_005508785.2 Acyrthosiphon pisum | reverse complement strand
TATCCATATTTAAAATAGTAGTTTCAACATTTTTACCACGTTTATAAAAAAGTTATTAAATTCGTTTGCAATACTGATTTCATCATTTATAATTGTTACGTTATTATGTTTAATTTTATCAATGATTATCTTATTTTTATTTGTCTTGCCAGCTATTTAATTGATCATTTTCCACATTTGCTTTGGATTAGTCTGATATTTACGTAGTAAATTTTGATAGTGTAATTTTTTGGCTTCTCTTATTAGAGTAATTAGTAAATTGGAGTATTTTCGATATTTACGTTTTAAATTAACATCAAACGGACGTTTATATGATAAATTAGATAATTTTTGTTTGTTATCAATTGAAATCACCAGTCCTCTTGTTATACACTCTTTTATTTTATTATTTTGTTTCGGGATGTTATTATTAGTATTAAAGTAATATGCTGAGTTATTAATACTTTGTTCAATTTTCGATAAAAAGGTTTGGAAAGAAATATCTATATTATTAGAATTAAATAATTTAAACCAGTCGTCATTGTCAATGAATTTAGTTAGTTTATTTATATTAATTTTGAGATGAGTATTCTTTAGTTGATTTTTTTACCGTTACATTTAAAAGGAATTTTAAAGCTTAACTTATAAGTTTCTGTTAACAATGAAATATAATAATAATTTTAAGTTTTATGTTTGCACAGTGCTAAGCGTCTTGGTAAATGTCCGTACAAATCAAAATACTAGGGCAATTGATGAATTATGGATATTACGACTTAAAAAAAAATGTATTAAAGTTAATTTTATTTTCCATCTTAACTTTTAACTTAACTAGTTAAATTTTATTTTTTGTTAACTTTTAACTTAA
>NW_021779982.1:0-854 GCF_005508785.2 Acyrthosiphon pisum | reverse complement strand
TTTATGGAACTTTTTGAGTATATTATTATAATTTATATACACGATGACACTTTCAAATGTAATCTTTTGGGCAAAAATGACTTAAACTACTGTTGTACTAAAACATAATAGTAAAATAAATTACTTCAATCACAATATTATTAATTTATTAGTTATCACTGTCTTTACTCAGAATCGTTATTCGTTTGTTCGTAAGTATTTCAATAATTTATACATGGATTTATTCTTATTACTAATAATTACAGTAGATATGTTTATTTTATTTCAATAAATTTATTTAGTACCATACCGATAAATTATAATCTTAATATATATAAATCTCGTGTCACAATGTTTGTCCTCAATGGACTCCTAAACCACTTAACCGATTTTGATGAAATTTTTTACACCGTGTGTTATTTGGTCCAACTTAAAAGATAGGATAGTTTTCATCGTGAGAGGAGCAACCCCGATAGGTGCTAAAACGGGAATTTTGAGATTTCAGATCGAAATTTTTGTTTTTAAATGGTTGCCATGAGTGACGTCGTATAAAATGATTCGTTCTATAAATTTCAATACAGAATTATAGTGAACATTTAAGTCGTTGCCACGGGAAAAAACAAACTATAAACAGATATTTTATGATTCACATTTGTTTTTAGTAAAATGCCGCCAAAAAAGTCTAACCTCGACAATGCGTATAGCAATGAGGCACGACGCAAACGTGTTGTAAGACATCATGAATCGGCTAAAGAAATTGTTGCAAGAAACGCAGCTCAAAGAATCAGGGCAGCACAGAGTTGTGCACAAGAATCTAGAGAGCAGCGTGATGAACGTCTGCGACAAAACATTTTGAGAACAAGAGTG
The DNA here is from genome assembly GCF_005508785.2 of Acyrthosiphon pisum. Lineage (NCBI taxonomy): Eukaryota > Metazoa > Arthropoda > Insecta > Hemiptera > Aphididae > Acyrthosiphon > Acyrthosiphon pisum. Next base: position 8 of record NW_021779982.1, on the reverse strand, counting down.
GTGCGTGA
>NW_021779981.1:0-1445 GCF_005508785.2 Acyrthosiphon pisum | reverse complement strand
TCCGCTTCTGGGCGTCGTAGCGGGCGATCTCACCGCGTCGGACAGCGGACGACGAATTCAACCGTCCACGGACGTCGAAAACGCGATATCCGCGAAAAAAAAAAGGAACGTCCCGACGCATATATTTATGCCTGTATATAGTGATACCTACTCGACGGCGGCGACATCGTCCGTCCGCTTTCCGCGACGTCGCTACGCCCCGGGACTCGCCGGGATAGAAGTACGGCCGCGCGCGGCCTATAAATTTAGCGGGGAACGCGAATACGTCTTCGACGGGGAGGTCCGACGTCTCGTAGAGGAGATATTGGTGACGGTAGTCGAAAAAGTCGGAATAATCGTTAAAATCGCGACGACGCCGCGCTCTCCGCGATCGACTCGTCCGGGAGGAAGTGCGGCCGCGGGCGGCCTATAAATTTAGCGGGGAACGCGAATAAGTCGTCGACGGGGAGTGCGGACGCGTCTGTGAGTGGTAAAACTCGACTTTTCCAAAAAATTATGGACCGACGCGCGGGACGGCGGCGCTCGGTTTGCACGCGATCTCGGCGGCGGCGGGGCCGATGGGAAAAAAGTACGGCCGCGCGCGGCCTATAAATCTAGCGGGAAAGGCGAATAAGGTCCGAACGGGGCCCCCCGAGGCCCCACGGGGGGTTAAAACTCGAAATGTCGAAAAATTTTGAAAAAAAATCGCAAAAAGTGATAAGACGGTAGGTAGTGATTGCGCAGCGACGGCTCCGCCGCCGCCGGGAGACCGCCCGCCCGGGAGACCTCGTATGGTCCTAGCCATATCGGATCAAGTTTTGTTCTGTGGTTATTATCTTTTAGTAACACTAAATCTTTTACATGTATTTCTTGTGGGTTTTCATTTCTATCGTATCTTTCTTTACTTTTTATTTTATTCTTGATTAATTGCTCTCTCGCTATCTTATGCGATATCTACATGTTTTCTTTTAAATCAAATAAATAATCGTCGTAATTGTATCGTGGTTCTGGTTCGGCTTTCAGTTTAATCGGTACCTCCAATGTATGTCCGTAAACCAGTGCGTATGGTTGAAAATTAGTAGATGTGTGTACTGTTGAATTATATACAAAGAATGCAAAAGGTAATAAATGATCCCAATTATTTAAATTCTTGTCTACATAATGTCGTAAGTATTCGGCTAAGGTCCTATGAGCGCGTTCCACGGGGTTACCCTGTGGTCTAAAAGGACTTGTATTAACCTTTTCAATCTTTAATAACTTGCAAACCTCGGCAAACGTTTTACTAAGGAAATTGGTACCTTGATCAGTTAATATTGTTCCCGGTATACCATGCACACAAACAAAGTGTGTAACAAAGGCTTCTGCTACCGTGTTCGCTTTTTGATCAGGAATTGGAACTCCCAAAGTGTAACGTGTTAAATCGTCCTCCATAGTTAGAATATAAATATTGTTAGACAATGTTGTTG
>NW_021779980.1:0-1007 GCF_005508785.2 Acyrthosiphon pisum | reverse complement strand
CATTTTCAGTTTTAAAATTTTTTTAGTTTTTTTTCAATAAATAATCAATAAAGTTTTTATCTGTTGAGCCCAAAAAGGGGTATAAATTTAATACAAAGCTCCCTGATATATTGTTTACAATATCAGTTGAAAAATATTAAAAATACATAGGGTACAATTTTTTTTTATAAGCATTTAAAGATCAAATTTGACAAAATTTATCAAATTTTATCAAATTTATAAAATGTTCAATTTTTGTATCTAAGAATTGAAAATTTAAAACAAGATTCCATGTAAGTAATTAATTATGTTAACAAAAAATCTAAAATATACATTTACACAGTTTATTTTTATAGTCATTTTAAGTACAAATTTGGACGAAATCACATATTAAAAACCTAGGATAACTATTTTAGTTATTTTGTTGTGATTGTATAATATTATTCGTGAGTACTTGAAACTTCTAAAGTATACTATTATATATCTATGACTGTACCACGGTTTTTTGTTGTATAACGCGTTATAACTTATAAGTACCTAATAGATATTATGATATGAATGATATGATTAATTTGGAATTTATTATAGGTACCTATTATAGGTCAATTTTTTTTTAATACTATAGATAAGTATATATATGTCTAATACATAGACTGATATACCGTCTCCGCTCAGAATCGTTTTTCTTATACAGTGATATTATATCATTGAATTCAAATTTAATACTGTCCATTATACAGTGACCCACTTCTAACCTACTGTACAGCAGAGCGACATCCACTTACCCACCTTTTTTTACTTGTAAACAAAATATATACATCAGCAGGGAATCCCGCAGAGAATTACCTCTCTAGGTGCAAATTACTTTTTCTTTTTAAATCTAAGATTTGGAAATTGAAAACAAGATTCCTTATAAGTTTTTGCTTACCTTTATCAAAAAAAAATATTAGAATTTATTTTAATCAAAATAACACCACGATAGAAGCCATTGAAATTACATATTTTCACCCCTCGCACACTGGAACTAT
>NW_021779979.1:0-682 GCF_005508785.2 Acyrthosiphon pisum | reverse complement strand
TTTTTTAGTAGCTTTCCAAATAGAATTGTTGAGTTGGATAGAGAGTGTAAATATCGTTGGTATTTTTCTGTGTTGTGAATACGTAGAAGGTTTTTAAGGGAGCACGCAATGTTGTTGTAGCGACTTTTGTCACTGGGGAGGTGGGTGTGGTGCCATCGGTTTCTAGCTCGGCGTTTTTCAACAAGCAGTTTTGAGAGGTGTTCAGGGAGAAAATTTTTATTGCGATTGGTGGGTATATAAGAAACTCAAATTAAATTTTTATGAGCGTTTGAAATTCATATTTTTACAACATTTGTTATTCACTCGATTTCTTACGTAACGACTTTCTTATTTCATTGTAATTAAAAAACGAATAACTGTAGATACTTGAAAATTTCACTGAATGTTTATATTAGAATTTTCTATACACGATAAAAATTTGAAAATAACTTGACTCTTTTTGAGCTGCTTACGGACATTGTCATTTTTCAATTTTTTAAATTTTTTCTTCTATAAATATCAATAAAGTTTTATCTATTGAGCCAAAAAGTGTAAAAAATTAATACAAGGCTCCTGATAAATTGTTACAATAGCAGTTGAAAAATATTAAAAATACATAGGCACACATTTTTTTTATAAACATTTGAAGTTGAAATTTTGACAAAATTTATCAAATTTAAAATTGAATAATTATTTTGTAGTT
>NW_021779978.1:0-730 GCF_005508785.2 Acyrthosiphon pisum | reverse complement strand
AGTTTTTTTTTCTTAAAAATATCCATTAAAATTTTATTTGTTGGAATAAAAAAAGCTTGAAAAATTTAATAGAAGGCTCCTATTATGTTGTTTCAAAAGGCAGATGAAAAATATTAAAAATCGTTAGTCACAGTTTTTTTTATTAAACATTTAAAGTTCAAAAAATGACAAAATATGGAAAAAATCACGAAAATTTTGCAAATTATTTCGAGTTAGAAATTCATAAAAATTTTTCTTTTTAAATCTAAGATATGAAAATGTAATACAAGATTCCTTATAAGATTGTCTACCTTTATCAAACAAAAAATATCTATAAGGAAGTCAAATTAAATTTTTAGGATCGTTTGAAATTCAAATTTTTACAACAATGGATATTCACTCGATTTCTCATGTAGCGATTTCCTTATTTTGTTGTAATTCAAAAACGAATAACTGCAGATACATGAAATTTTTACTGAATGTTTATATTAGCATTTCCTATACACCATACAATTTTGAAAATATTTTGACTCTTTTTGAGCTGTTTACGGACATTTTCAGTTTTAAATTTTTTTAGTTTTTTTTTCTATAAATATCAATAAAGTTTTATCTGTTGGGCCAAAAAGTGTATAAATTTAATACAAAGCTCCTGATATATTGTTACAATATCAGTTGAAAAATATTAAAAATACATAGGCACAATTTTTTTTTATAAGCATTTAAAGATCAAATTTTGACAAAATTTATCAAA
>NW_021779977.1:0-792 GCF_005508785.2 Acyrthosiphon pisum | reverse complement strand
TAATATCTTACGCCCTCGCTTACGCCTCTTGGTTAGCTGTGTAACGGATATTATCCGTTCCTTTCAAATAATACCAGTATAAGAAACATTAACATTACAATAACATAGGTAATCAAGGTGAGAGTATGTAAACTATAATAAAAATAATAACATAGGTAAGGGATGATACTAGGGGGAGTGAAAGACCTTCACAATAATCTACATTTAATAACTAAACTATAAATACATGGGTCGCTAGACGGAGGGATTAATCGAGTATAATGATATAATAAAACACATTCAAAACCACAAGCCATGTATTTAACGGCAGGGTGTGGGGCTTGCTCTTCACATATAAGTAGATAAAAGTACATTATAGTTAAAACCAGAAAACAGGATGCGAGTGCAACAATAATTGACGGTTCGTGGAATCAACATTATGATTAGGTCTACACGTGTACACGGGACACCGATAACATAATGACACATTATGGATAAGCCAATGGACCGGTGGGTAGGTAGGAGAGCCTGGGCCCTTATAAAAGCAGACCGGAGATGGCCTGTATTCACTATTCAGACGTGTTTTCTCCACTGTACTTCGAGCACCTTCACGACACTTTGTGTAATAATTTAATTATTTGGACTTAGTAAATTTTACTGAAGAAAATTTTAATAAACCACATAGAATATTTCATCTGTCTACATATTTATTTATCAAACTACCTTTCATCATCTACAACGACAACAAAACGGTCTTGCTTCCTGCAAAAACATAATATACTCGTAGTTAACTGGCTATCAGAATAAATACTC
>NW_021779976.1:0-991 GCF_005508785.2 Acyrthosiphon pisum | reverse complement strand
GAAAACAACGCTCTCACAAGTGATTTATTCTATTTAGTAGGTACCTTTCTTAACTATTAATGTTATTTGTTTCATGTTAGGTTTATATTAAAAATAAAATATATTTGCTGCCATTATACACATCTTGTTATTTGCATTAATTATGAATTCACTATACCTATTATTGTTGACTATTGCTCACCGACTATTACTACTAAACTATTTAAATACTTACTATTGGTAGGTACTCACTTGATATTTGTACTGAACTACTCAAGACTATAATTATTAGTGTTATTGTTTTGTAATAATTGATCATTTTATCTTTACTTTTATTTTCTAAGTTTTTAATTAATCTTTTTCCTTGCACAAAAGACATTTAAAATCACTCTGTTCATAGTGTGCTGTTGTGTCCAATTTATCCTCATCAGGAATACAGTCAATCACCATCCAACGGTTGCAGTCTGTGCACTCAACCCATTCAACACCTTTTTTACCACAAACTATTCTATGACTCATACCATTCCGGCCACAATATAAGCAGATGTCTCTCATGAAATCGGAATTTTCCAACAAATACGTTTTCAGATACAGTCTATATTCCATTGGTTCGAAAAGCTTATTGAAACAATCTCCTTTCATCAATGTAATGGTATAATACAGTATGTACACTCCACAGTTGTACGAATCATTTTGTAGCGGAACGTTTTGTAGTTTATTGGTACTTAAACTCAATTTCGGAAACCATTTATTTTCACCATACGAACAGTACAGTTTAAGTCCCCTAATCAACTTCTTGAAACGATTTTGTTCATCGATCTGATGTCCCATTGGGTCCATTATGTAACATTCTTTTTTACAAAAATCTACAAATGCTATTATCCAATGTGAACCTTCTACATTCCAAGGTATAATGAGAAAACTATTTTCTTTTATAGAAACATTACCTTTGTATTTATGTTTTTCAATTATAGAATCAACCAAATCTGCACTTGAATATTTGGGTATTTGG
>NW_021779975.1:0-1395 GCF_005508785.2 Acyrthosiphon pisum | reverse complement strand
AATGCAATTTTTGTATGTGAACGTTATCTAAAATATATCATTTTAATTGGTTTGAGTCGACTGGGGACGGGTTTGTTTGGTGCAAACTTAAGTATTAGGTAAAATCAATTAAATAGTATAATTTTGTTTCTGTTTCTATTATAATTTAGGTTCGACAAATATTTAAAGTTTTGGAACAATTGCAGTTTAGCTACCACGCAATTTTTTCAATTTTTTTTTTTGTAAACATGTATTTCAACGAGTTAAGAACGATGGTGCAAAAATAAATTTGCGCAAATCATTATTATGGAAGTTATAGCGTTCCAAAGTTTGCGATTTTGCGTTTAAATGCATGCGTGCCACACTACTCCAGCGCGTAGCGCATATATTTTACCCATCACAAATTTAGATTTTTATTACGGGCACGAGTTTAAAACAATGGTGTAAAACTAAATTTTCGGAAATGATTATTTTGGAAGTTATAGCCTTTCAAAGTTTACGAATTTACGCTTACATATTTTCCTGTAATCTTACATACAGCTTTGATGTGTCAGTTTTATGTTTCTCAATTTTTAATTCGAATTTTGGAACAAATCTAGTTTTAGCGGCTCCTCGAAATTTTGATTTTTTTTTTTTTCTGAAACATATGTAATTCGACGAGTTTAGAACGATGATGCAAAAATAAATTTTCCGAAATGATTAGTTTTTAAGTTATACATTTGCGAAGTTTGCGATTTTACGTTTATACGCTAAGCACAATTGACCTATGAATATATTTTAGATAATCAGGCGTCAGATGAATTAGATCCAGATAGCGAATTTGAATTAAACTAAGAACATAAATTAAAATTAATTTAGAATTAGAATTAAACATTAAAATTAGAATTTTTAGAATTAAATTAAATAAAATGATTAATTACAAAAAATAAAAAAAATATTATGGTAACAAATTATTTTATAATATTGTTAGATTAAGAATATATTTTTATTAAATCACTATTTTAACGCTCTTATAATGTGAGCAGTGATTACACAGCTAGCGGCACTCGTCGCTCCGCAAATAGAAAATATCCCCCGACTTGCTATGCAACACCACCTTAAGTAGGTTACAGGGTAAGTTATGTCGTAGTATATGGGCAGTGATTACGCAGTTAACATAAAATAATTATAAAATAATTTAAAAATTCGTTATATAAGAGCGTTAAAATAAAGCGTTGCGCGCATTAGTAAAACACCGAAAATAGTGAAATTCGCAAGTCTATAACTTCAAAACTAATCATTTGCGCAAATTTATTTTTGCACCATCGTTCTTAACTCGTTGAAATACATATGTTCCGAAAAAAAAAATTGAAAAAATCACGTGGTAGCTAAACTGCAATTATACCAGTTAACTGGTTAACTGGTTAACTTATTAGT
>NW_021779974.1:3974-4995 GCF_005508785.2 Acyrthosiphon pisum | reverse complement strand
TGAGTTATCTACGCTTATTATACAAATATTCAACCTTGAGCGTAGATTGCTGCAATTGGTTCTCCCGAGTAGTTAGCAATGCTTCGGGGTCGTGTTCGACAGTCGATATCACGATGACAATATATGTATCTTGGTTTATATAATCTGTAGAATTTCGTATACCTTACACTTTTTTATAACTGTGACTATTACCATGTGCTCTCAAGATTCCTACATTCGTAGCAAATGTACATAAAGTCAATTCACCGACCGAATGTAATTTACAGTGATGAACATTTATTATTACACATTTATACCTTGAACACAGCTCTTAGAATCCCTACATTCGTGACAAGAGTACATATAGTCAATTCGCCACCAAAATGTAATTTAAGTTAAATGAGCGCTTACTACTATACTTATATTCTAAAACTATTGCTATGTTCGTGTTTAAAGTGTAATTGTGTAATAATAATGTAATTAACGGGATTACGATATGATGATAGTCACAGAACTTTATGTTTTTAAAGATTAATAGGTAGGTGAATGGAAAAAATGAACAATGTAAATTTGTCTGATAGAGAGATAACTAATTCAGACAGTCGTAACGAGTGCTGAGATAATCCAATATACATAAACTGTATAGTGTATACGTATGTACGCACAACCATAAGCACTCCCTTGAACAGTAGTGGAAGAGTGTCGTGATGTTGACTGCCGTGGACCTTGTGCATGGCCGCATGGGTCTTCTTCTGAAAAGTACTGCTGACGAGTCGATTCTGTAGGGTCCTTATATAATGTGGCTTCGGTGTAATCCCTTCTTCTGATATGCATTGATTAATACGTGATGTTTTTTTCTTATTTTAGGCGGTGCGACAAAGGTGTCACTCGTAATTTATTGTTTTGTTTTGACCGAACGTCTGGATTGAAAATTATCGAGGGGGTCTCGTATAATATAATATATATGTGTATATTATATACGTAAAAATGCATTTATGGGTTTTATAATATATTAATATACGGCGTCATCTGGCGCCGCTGA
>NW_021779974.1:0-1338 GCF_005508785.2 Acyrthosiphon pisum | reverse complement strand
TCATCGTGATCGTCTTTAGTCTTTCGTACTCGTGTTTTCTACTGCAGGTCCGTGTAGTACTATTACTTACTATTATACAGTCGGTGTCTTTTGTAATATGGACTATTTGTGTATTTTACATTTTCACAATTACTATAAAAGCAAAATTACTAGCTATTTTGATGTAAGTTGCTCTACTTTTAAACGCTCGGCGGATGAAAATTATTAAGATCACTAATATGATAATATCGTTACAGAAAATCAAGTTGTGGACGTAGCGTTAATATTTTTTCTATGGCTGTTCATTGTGGGGTTATAAATATAACATCCAACGAAGTACTGGACGAATTAGCAAAAAAAAAAAAAAACAAAAAAATAGATATACGAATATAATAAAAATATTGTTAATACTATAAAAATCTGTATGTTAAGTGGACATTTTACCCCTGATTGTTTTCGGTGTAGTAGGATATTTCCCCCCCCCCCCCCAATATATTTTTGATGTGAACATTTTCCCCCCAATTTTTTTTTAAAGTTCATTATTGACTAATAATATTGAATTTAATAATACTATATTATTTAATATGAAATTATTATTTTTTTTTAATATTAAATATAATATAAACATTTTTTTTTTCATAAATATAATAGATTATAAATCTATTTGTTCGATTCACTGAACTACTTCAAAAATAAAAAGGTGGGTAAGTGGATTTCGCTCTGCTGTACAGTAGGTTACAAGTGGGTCACTGTATAATGGATGGTATTAAATTTGAATTCAATGATATAATATCATTGTATAAGAAAAACGATTCTGAGCGGACACGGTATGTTAGTCTAGGTATAAGGCATAATATTATATTAGGTACCTATAATAAATTCCAAATTAATCATATCATAATATTTATTAGGTACTTATAACGCGTTATACATCAACAAAAAACCGTGGTACTATCATAGATATATAATAGTATACTTTAGAAGTTTCAAGTACCCACGAATAATATTATACAATCACAACAAAATAACTAAAATAGTTATCCTAGGTTTTTAATATGTAATTTCGTCCAAATTTGTACTTAAAATGACTATAAAAATAAACTGCGTAAATGTATTTTTTAGATTTTTTGGTAACAGAATTAATTACTTGCGTGGAATAATAAAATAATACATTTTTCATATTAAATAATAAAGTATTATTATGAAATAGTAAGCTTTTAAAAAAGAAAGGGAAGAATTGTCCGCATCAAAAATATATCGGGGGAAAATGTCCTACTACACCGAAACATTTCCGGTGGGTGGAGGGAATTTTCGGGGGGAGTATCCGTGATTCAGTCTGTATACCTACTTACTGTACTT
>NW_021779973.1:0-830 GCF_005508785.2 Acyrthosiphon pisum | reverse complement strand
GGTTATAATTTATAAATAGTATACATATACATGGTGTTTATTTAATATTAAGATAAGCTGAGTGCGGACGACCGTAGATGCATTGCTCCACGGAAAAACATATACTTTTATCGCTTTCAAATTGAAGACCGTAAACAGACTGACATCTCATTTCTCAATAATCTATTCACTATTCAGTATGTTCAGTTGTTAACTATTTACTGTTGTCACTCAGTCACTATTAGTGATGTAAAATTACCGTAATTATGTTTTGAGAGAATATTTGGTAATTTTCTTTTTCTTCAATAATTCATAGATTGAACCCAAAGAAATCCACATCATAAACATTATTTAAATAATTACCTATATGTTTTGTATAGTATAAATGAAGTAGGTATTATAATTGATAATTTATAATTCTTGGTATAGTTAACAAGTGACAACTATAATATTTATGTAGGATTAGTAAGTAAAAAGGTGGGTAAGTGGATGTCGCTCTGATGTACAGTAGGTTAGAAGTGGGTCACTGTATAATGGACAGTATTAAATTTGAATTCAATGATATAATATCACTGTATAAGAAAAACGATTCTGAGCGGAGACGGTATATCAGTCTATGTATTAGACATATAATATATACTTATCTATGGTATTAAAAAAAAATTGACCTATAATAGGTACTTATAATAAATTCCAAATTAATCATATAATAATATCTATTAGGTACTTATAAGTTATAACGCGTTATACATCAACAAAAAACCGTGGTAAAATCATAGATATATAATAGTATACTTTAGAAGTTTCAAGTACCCACGAATAATATTATACAATCACAACAAAATAACTAA
>NW_021779972.1:0-947 GCF_005508785.2 Acyrthosiphon pisum | reverse complement strand
CCTTCGAGACTGTTTTCGGTTGGATTTTGATGAGACCTGTCGACAGAAATGCTCAGTCAACTGTCACTGCTATGTGTTTATCTGTGGCTGAAACTCTTGATTTGTCGATCAGGCGTTTCTGGGAACTTGAAGAGTTACCTGTTGTTCGCCATCTCAGTCCAGATGAGCGTGCTGCCGAGGAAATTTATAAAAAGACAACAACTCGGCTGAGAACAGGACGATTTATGGTATCTCTTCCATTTCGGAAAGCATCACCTCTGTTAGGTGATTCAAAATATGTTGCCCTTCGCCGCTTCCAGGCACTCGAAAATCGACTGAGCAATGATCCAAAAATTCAACGCCAGTACGCAGACTTCATACAAGATTACCTGGACGCTGGTCACATGGAGCTAGTTCCACTCGAAAACGCAGACAATGTGTTTCATTATTATATTCCACATCATTGTGTACTTAGGCCGGACAGTAGCACCACCAAGCTTCGTGTCGTGTTCAATGCTTCGTCTCGTACCAGTGCTGGGTGTTCCTTGAATGAGAGCATGTATATGGGTCCGAAACTTCAGCCCGACATTCACATTGTTCTTCTTCGTGCACGGTTGTGGAAATATGTATTCATGGCAGACATCAAACAGATGTATCGGCAAATTGTGGTGCGGCCTGCTGATCGAGATTACCTGCGAATTTTCTGGAGCTTTTCGAAAAATACCACAGTGCGGGAATACCGTCTTTGTACGGTCACTTACGGCACATCAGCGGCACCATATCAAGCTCTTCGTACAATTCAGGAATTGGCAATCGTTGATGGAAAATTATTTCCCATCGCTGCGTCAATACTCCTGAACGACACCTTCGTGGATGATATTCTAACTGGAGCTAACACCGAAAAGGATGCCTTTGAATATCAGTCACAACTTATACAATTGTGCTCATTAGCCAAGTTTGAGCTCCGA
>NW_021779971.1:0-945 GCF_005508785.2 Acyrthosiphon pisum | reverse complement strand
TTTTACTAAACAAATAAAGTTTTATTGACATCATAGAAAAAAAAGGTGGGTAAGTGGATGTCGCTCTGCTGTACAGTAGGTTAGAAGTGGGTCACTGTATAATGGACAGTATTAAATTTGAATTCAATGATATAATATCACTGCATAAGAAAAACGATTCTGAGCGGAGACGGTATATCAGTCTATGTATTAGACATATATATCTATGGTATTAAAAAAAAATTGACCTATAATAGGTACCTATAATAAATTCCAAATTAATCATATCATAATATCTATTAGGTACTTATAAGTTATAACGCGTTATACATCAACAAAAAAACCGTGATAAAATCATAGATATATAATAGTATACTTTAGAAGTTTCAAGTACCCACGAATAATATTATACAATCACAACAAAATAATTAAAATAGTTATCCTAGGTTTTTAATATGTAATTTCGTCCAAATTTGTACTTAAAATGACTATAAAAATAAACTGTGTAAATGTATTTTTTAAATTTTTTGGTAACAGAATTAATTACTTATGTGGAATCTTGTTTTAAATTTTTAATTCTTAGATACAAAAATTGAACATTTTATAAATTTTTAACTACAAAATAATTTTTCAAATTAAAATTTGATAAATTTTGTCAAAATTTGATCCTTAAATGCTTATAAAAAAAAATTGTGCCTATGTATTTTTAATATTTTTCAACTGATATTGTAACAATATATCAGGAGCTTTGTATTAAATTTATACACTTTTTGGCCCAACAGATAAAACTTTATTGATATTTATAGAAAAAAAAACTAAAAAAATTGAAAACTGAAAATGTCCGTAAACAGCTCAAAAAGAGTTAAAATATTTTCAAAATTGTATGGTGTATAGGAAATACTAATATAAACATTCAGTAACATTTTCATGTATCTGCAGTTATTCGTTTTTGAATTACAACAAAAT
>NW_021779970.1:0-586 GCF_005508785.2 Acyrthosiphon pisum | reverse complement strand
CCCCCATTGACTCGTGTTAAATGTTGTGTTTTTACAAACAAATTTTATTACACGATACGAAGGATTTTGTACAAAATTTTAGAAGCTTCAGTTATCAACATTTTCAATTAATATAGTGATTATTTTTGTTATCAGTTTGGTACTGAAAATTGTTGAAAAATATCGAGTTTATTTTTTAATTCAAATATTTTGTAGTTTTTTTCATTGCCAGTATCTACAGCCACTTCAGAGGGATCTTTTTCAACCTTAAAAAGGTTGAAAAGTTATCTAAGATCAACACTGAATGAAGTAATGTATTTTAATAAATATGTTTATAAAAGTTAGAACATATAACTACCTATATTAGATTCTGAGCGGAGCGATGAAGCTAGTGGTTTTACAATGGTGTTTATTTTTTTTTTTTTATCCTGTATACAAAATTTCTACCAGAAGGAGTGCTTTGATTTCAATATGTAGTACCTATCTTATCTTTTAGCAAATTGGATTAAGATGGTACTTTAAGCAGGTCATTTTTTGATTTTCTCAATTGTTATTTAATGTCACGGGAAAAACCACCGACAAATTACAAAAAACCTCTAAAAATGGG
>NW_021779969.1:0-1166 GCF_005508785.2 Acyrthosiphon pisum | reverse complement strand
ATCTAAAATTAATTAATTTTAAGAATTAACTTGGTAAAATGTTTCGTTTTACTTATCTAAGTGTGATAAGTAGTCGTTCTTGAGGGCACACTGCAATTGATATTTTTTTTCTGGATTTCTGGTCCAACTAACCTAACCAACTCTTCAAATGTCGATTTTTCCATTCTGTAAAAACTTTTAAAACGATCTGGATCATCTAGTTCTTTAAACACAGAGTATAAACCACGAGAATAGCAATTTTTACGCCAAAATGGATGGACCCAGTGTTTTCGCACTATAGAACCTTGATTATAATTTAAATAATTTACTAACTTTACTGCAGCAAGAACGTCTTCATCCTCAGACGACATGATGGGAAATGAAAAAAAAAAACATGGAAATTATTTGTCATTCGAAAATCACGTCATTTTGGTGTAAGTCAAACAAATCACTTGTTATTAGTTGCCAGTTGGTCATATCATACGTCAGATCACGCGTCATGTTACTTTGGTGAGCGCTGCCTCTTAGAGTGTCTAGCAAGTCAGTCATCACCTGTCTAAGACGAAAAAAAAATAAGCAATCCGCTGCATAGTAGTATGTGCCGTCGTATGTCCGGTGCTTTTTCTTATGTAAAAAGTGTTAAGACAAAAACCGTGTTGGAGCGTCTAGCAAGTCAAAATCGATTACCTAACTTTCAAGTTAGCCACCTAGGTAGGCAATCTAAACGCAAAAAGGTGGGTAAGTGGATGTCGCTCTGCTGTACAGTAGGTTAGAAGTGGGTCACTGTATAATGGACAGTATTAAATTTGAATTCAATGATATAATATCACTGTATAAGAAAAACGATTCTGAGCGGAGACGGTATATCAGTCTATGTATTAGACATATATAGGTATACTTATCTATGGTATTAAAAAAAAATTGACCTATAATAGGTACCTATAATAAATTCCAAATTAATCATATCATAATATCTATTAGGTACTTATAAGTTATAACGCGTTATACATCAACAAAAAACCGTGGTAAAATCATAGATATATAATATTATACTTTAGAAGTTTCGAGTACCCACGAATAATATTATACAATCACAACAAAATAACTAAAAGAGTTATCCTAGGTTTTTAATATGTAATTTCGTCCAAATTTGTACTTAAAATGACTATAAAAATAAACTGTTTAAA
>NW_021779968.1:0-1195 GCF_005508785.2 Acyrthosiphon pisum | reverse complement strand
TAATTGACATTGTATGTATCATATTAATTTCCAGTCGAGCGTGTCACTAATGTGTGGCTCTTATTCAAAATGTGCATTACATTTTAGTCTGTTATCACATATTGTATTATACTTATTGCGCTAAAAGTACATATTGTTTATTTTCGAATGTATAAAATACAATTTTGACACCGTTATAGCACTGTATTGTACCTATAGTATTATGTTATTATTTGTAATTGGAGCTTATCCGTAATAAAGATTTATTATTATTACTATTATTATATTGTATTAAGTTGTGTGTGAATCGCGATACCATTGATCATTTTTATCTGATTAACAATGCTTTGGCCAACCGTACGCTTTGGTCGAACTTGAGCCGATCGGTGTTACTATTAATAACGACGACATTTGCTATTCGCATATAAGTTCACCGTTCGTCATTTCATAACGACGCATCCAACAGCTGCGATTTAAACTCACATAATTTTGTCACAATTTATTGCGCAACTTTGACGAGTATATATATTTTCGCGGCTTCGACACTCTGCTTGCCGTACGTTGACACTGCAGCCAGTCCACGTGCAACTGTCGCACTGTGCGTGAATAACGACGATACGTCACTCGGAAACTCTATACGAAGTGTGTGCGTCGACTGCACGCGCGTTCTTCAAAATAGTTCTCTCGTTTGAACCGCCGTTTTTGGATAAAATTATACCGTCAAGTAATAATATTATAATTTATATATATATATATATGTGTGTGTGTGTGTGTGTGTGTGTGTGTGTGTGTGTGTGTGCGACGAATACCACGCAGTTCAAAGGCCATTAATCAACGCGGGCGCGCGAGATATATTATTTGCCAAGTCCGCGGAGGACCTATGGTGCGAATCTTCAGTTTAAACCGTATTAATTACGACGATATGGCGGGAAGTGAGAAAAAATGAACGAAGGCGAATAATACGAAGAGAAAAACACCGCGTACTGCACTCGACGAAATGTATAGGCGGCACACGCAGTCGGATTGCATACCTGATGACGTGACCCGACCGTCGCACATTGTCTGCTATCCGACGAAGTCGGATTGCCTACTCGGATAACTGAGTTGACTGACCTGCTAGACACCTAAAAAATAGGGTGGCTATATGATTCACATGCACTCCCGAAATGTTTTGAATTTTTTTTACACATAACTTATGACTTGATTTTTTTGTTTT
>NW_021779967.1:0-1993 GCF_005508785.2 Acyrthosiphon pisum | reverse complement strand
TCACGACACATTAGCATAATATTATACACTCACACAGACACGAATTATATGGTCGCACTGTATAGTATAATACACACACACATATACCGTCTTTACACACTCAACATGTGCACAACTCAGACGTCATAGGTGGAAAAAAAATGTGCGTCTGAACACATGTACGTATGATATTATGAATAATATATAATAATAATGATACGCGTGTATATAGTGCTCGGCGGACCCCAACACGATTTTTGTACGTATAGTTTTTTACTGTGTTGCGTATTGTATATTATATTATATTATCGTAATAAATAGATTATGCGCGCGCGGCGGCGTATATTATATTGGTAGGTACACGACAATATTATAACACTTTATGTACGTAGGTAGGTAGGTAGCGGTATTATAGGTATATTATGTGCGTTCGACGACATTATTAATATATTGTGTACACGACCGTTTACACGGACTAAACTAATAACTGGCTCGGTCGAAAAAAAAAACGGAACGTTTAACGTTATTTAAGCTATCGCCGGCGCCGTCTCGGCGGCCTTACAATATTTGTGGTGTTCCTAATTTTTTTTTCGGCGTGATGCGGCCACCAAAAATATCATAATTTCGTGTAAATAATTTTCTATCTCATCACATAATATATTATATTATTCATCCGCATAATTATATTGAATAATCATTATACTTGAATGAATTTTAAGTATAATACTATATTTATCACACGTAAGTATATACGTGACCATATAATATTATATGCTACAGTGCCGTATTTTAAGGGTTGATGGGTGAATCATCCGCCCTCCATCCACCACATCACTCTGATAATGGTACTTGATTATTGTTTATGAACTTTTACATTTATATAATATACAGTATACAATTGTCAAATTAGAATTTAATAAAATATACAAATAAACAGAAATGTAAAAAAAAATCAAGATGTTGATTAATGAGTGGTAAGAAGAGAAGCCCTCCGTATCAAGAATTGTATTATACATTTTTGATTTATTTAAAATACTTATCTTGTAATTTTATGTACAAAATACTAAATACTAAATAAAATATCCCCACGAGTATACTTTTATGGTAAATAATTTTGTTGAGATTTATCTGTTAACTCAATTTAAGAATTTATTTATTTATTCTGTAAACCAATTATAGCTGTATGAAAATATAACATCAAGTGTGCATAAATAAGGCTAAGGAGAGCACTACAGTAGTCTAGATACCCTATATTATCCGTTAAACGATTTTTGTAATTGTCAAGCTTGTGATGATTTTGACAGTTAATATATTATTATCTAATGCCTAATAGTATGCACCTATCTGCTAAAATTATATTTGTCGTTTTTCTGAAATATAAATATAGCCATCCGCTCATTTCAAATGTCTAGATACAAAACTGATAATAAAGAAATATAGTGCTCCTAGAGAGAGAGAACCTTATCACATCATTGAGTGACAGAATTATACCACAATATATTATCTCAATCATGGAAAATAAAATTGAACGTCATTAATTTATCCATGTTTGATTTGTTATCAATTAAAATGTACATAATATTATATTAGTTAAATTTTTTATTTTTACATTTTACATGCAATATATGTTAGTATATTATATTATTATTAAAATAATAAATTATTTGTGACAAATTAAATCAAATTCTGTCTATTCGCTGACTTGAAAATGTAATGTAGTAATGTAAGTGAATTATAAAATATGTTTTAAAAAGTATTATAGGTATTAGGTAATTGTAATAAAAAATTGTCTAGACCTATCGGTTATTGACGTGAAATATGATCTGAAAGAGATTTCAAAATGGAATTAATTTGAATACACTATAGACGTCTAGATGTGTAGTTTTTAGTACTTATTGAAATATATAAATTTTTTTTTTTTAGGTAGGTACCTATGTATTTCGGATTCATATTGTTTATATACATTTTCTGTAACTAAATTACAAGACAAGTTAAACTGTTTTGTACGAATGTT
>NW_021779966.1:0-1101 GCF_005508785.2 Acyrthosiphon pisum | reverse complement strand
TATAAAAGTATACCAAAAATGATAAAGAAATAGCCTTTAAAGATTGTGGTCTAACTTTTTTATTTTTTAAGTTATGGGCAAACTTTTTTTATCAAAATCATACATATCACGCATTTGTTTATGTATTTTCAAAAGTTTTTAACATTTTTATGTATTTTTTTTTTATTTTATAGCTATTTAATTGTCCTATCAACATTCCAAAATACGCAATTGAACTAGAAATGCACTAATTATTTTTATTAAATTAAAAAAGTAGAAAAAAGTTGGCAAAAATTAGCATTTTTTAAAGGAAATCGTGTATTATTCCAAATAATTTATTACTTGGTATGGGTTTTTTGTTTTTTGTATTATTCTGCTGAATTATACTGAATAACACATTAATATTCCTAGAATACCTTGAAAGTTTGGTTTTCATAATATATTCCTGTTACAATCTTAGTTTTCGTAGGATTGAGTCGGTTAATTGGTCGTCATTCGCTTAATTTTATACTATTCGGTAAATTTTAGTTATAATACAAAAAACAAAAACTCACAGTTAATAATAAATTATTTGGAATAATGTACAATTTCCTTTTGAAAATACTAATTTTTGCCAACTTTTTTTTTCTTTTTTTAAATTTAATAAAAATAATTAGCACATTTCTGGTTTAATTGCGTATGTCGGTTGATAGGACAATTAAATAGCTTTAAAATAAAAATAAAATTACGTCAAAATGTTGAAAAGTTTTGAAGATAAATAAACAAATGCGTGATACGCATGGTTTTGATAAAAATAAGTTAATTGCTCATGACTAAAAAAATAAAAAGTTAGATTCAATCTTTAAAGGGTATTTCTTCATCATTTTTGGTATACTTTCATATGACGTTAGCCGGTCACTTCACCCTGGAACACATTGTTTATTATTTAATATTTTTTTTTTCGTACAAGGGCCTCATTTAAAACATATTAGGTATATAGGCACATAGCAATAAATAATGAATAATGTATTAATGTATCACTTTATTTATAAATCATAATTTACAAGCTTTTTTTCTTGCTAAATAATCATCGATTTTTTTTTTAGCTGATTTATTTAGTGTTACATAGCCTGTAACAAAAAA
>NW_021779965.1:0-805 GCF_005508785.2 Acyrthosiphon pisum | reverse complement strand
TTGGTACTTTGGGGGGTCAAAAGTAAAATTTTTCCAATAGTTTTCAAACGCGCCGTGAAAAACAAAAGAAAAATTAAGGAAAAACGGGAATTTTTACGCAAAATCTGTTTCGAGAAAATCGATTTTGGTTTTGGTGTAACATTAAAACAAATGACCGTAGATATATGAAATTTTGACTGAATGTTTATCTTAGCATTTTCTATACACCATAACATTTTCAAAATATTTTGATTTATTTTGAGCGCTTTACGGACATTTTCATTTTCCATTTTTTTTTAGTTTTTTTTCTAAAAATATCAATAAAATGTTATTTGTTGGATAAAAAAGCTTGAAAATTTAATAGAAGGCTTCTAGTATATTGTTTCAAAGGCAGATGAAAAATATTAAAAATCGTTAGTCACAGTTTTTTTTTATAAACATTTAAAGTTCAAAAAATGACAAAATATGGAAAAATCACGAAAATTTGCAAATTATTTCGAGTTAGTATTCATAAAAATTTTTCTTTTTAAATCTAAGATATGAAAATGTAATACAAGATTCTTTATAAGATTGTCTACCTTTATCAAACAAAAAATATCTATAAGGAAGTCAAATTAAATTTTTATGATCGTTTGAAATTCAAATTTTTACAACAATGGATATTCACTCGATTTCTCATGTAGCGATTTCCTTATTTTGTTGTAATTCAAAAACGAATAACTGCAGATACATGAAAATTTTACTGAATGTTTATATTAGCATTTCCTATACACCATACAATTTTGAAAATATTTTGACTCTTTTTGAGCTGTTTACGGACATTTTC
>NW_021779964.1:0-1094 GCF_005508785.2 Acyrthosiphon pisum | reverse complement strand
CAGTCAGTGGCCTGGTTAGACAAATTATATTTCTAGTAGACTGGTAGCCCCCCACGCAGGAATAAATCGTTAAAACATTAAAACATTTCGACTTCTTCAATGATAACTCAATCAGGTTAAAATGTTTAATTTATTCATAAATATGTAATTATCTTTGTTATCTTAAATTAATTTAGTTCATATAGATTTGTACAATACCTAACTACCTATTAAGTGATATGTTGTATTGTATTAACTGAGTAACTTAACCAATATGGGCGTTTGTCATCTAAAATAAATAAATAAGCAAACTGTTAGTTTAAACCCTTTAATTGTAAGAATGCTAACTGGCTTCTTTAATAAATTCTACTTTCGTCATAAAGACGCACATCAGTGGCGCAACCAGGATTTCCTCAAGGGTGGTCCAAAAAAATGTATTTAACTACTATTTGTCTGTCCTTTTCCTGAGTATATACAAACATTTCATTTCTTAATAAACACAATTTGCCGGGATTAAGACCAATAAAAAAAAGGTGAGTAAGTGGATGTCGCTCTGCTGTACAGTAGGTTAGAAGTGGGTCACTGTATAATGGACAGTATTAAATTTGAATTCAATGATATAATATCACTGTATAAGAAAAACGATTCTGAGCGGAGACGGTATATCAGTCTATGTATTAGACATAAATATACTTATCTATGGTATTAAAAAAAAATTGACCTATAATAGGTACCTATAATAAATTCCAAATTAATCATATCATAATATCTATTAGGTACTTATAAGTTATAACGCGTTATACATCAACAAAAAACCGTGATAAAATCATAGATATATAATAGTATACTTTAGAAGTTTCAAGTACCCACGAATAATATTATACAATCACAACAAAATAACTAAAATAGTTATCCTAGGTTTTTAATATGTAATTTCGTCCAAATTTGTACTTAAAATGACTATAAAAATAAACTGTGTAAATGTATTTTTTAGATTTTTTGGTAACAGAATTAATTACTTACGTGGAATCTTGTTTTAAATTTTTAATTCTTAGATACAAAAATTGAACATTTTATAAATTTTTAACTACAAAATAATTTTTCAAATTAAGATT
>NW_021779963.1:20116-21124 GCF_005508785.2 Acyrthosiphon pisum | reverse complement strand
TGTGCAACCGTACGAGTTGGTGGTCACCGAACTGCGGACTCACAATTTCAAGGCGAAAATTTTGGGCGGTGACCCACAGGATGAAGACATCGTCCTGCCCAAGATACCGCTCACGTCCAGCGCTGAGGACGACCTACCCATCGTACTGCGGCGCCTTCAATTCCCGGTGCGGTGTCGTTCGCCATGACCATCAACAAGTCGCAGGGTCAGACGTTCGACAGGGTAGGTTTGCTACTGACGTCGCCCCCGTTCACTCACGGGCAGCTGTACGTAGCGTTTTCGAGGGTGAGAAACGCACAGTCCGTGAGAGTCGGCATGTACGCCGACGACAGCGGGCGATTAGAAAACCAAGAACATTGTGTACAGGGAAGTTCTGTAATGCAATAAGTGTCGACAATGGTTAGTGTAAGTTGTATTTAGAAAGTGGTAAGTGACTGCCAAGAATCGAGTCTAGGTGACGTCTGATGATCAAGTCTAGGTGAAGCCCGATGATAGTCTATGTGACTATTAGTATCAACTCAGGTAATGTATGATTTTGTCCTTGGTCTGGGCCTTCGTGGACCGAACTTGAGTGGACCGGGCATACGTGACCCTTGGGCCTTCGTGGACCTAGCCTTCGTGGCTAAACGGAGAGAAAGTTTGACAACCTCCACGTGGTTCTCTCTGGATGCGAATTCACTATAGTGTGATTTTATAGTGAGTTCGTAACTAATGTCAAACGTTTATAATTAATAATGATTTTATATAATGTTAGATTTCAACTAATTTAATTTAATTTATGTTGTGTATTCATAATTGAGATTTTATTTTATTTTATTTGTATTGATATTTGATAAATTGCATGCAACTGAGATTGTGATCATGTTTAATCACTGAAGGGTACTGGTAATATATTTTAATGTTGAACTAGCATTCAATAGTTGTGATTTATTCACTATAATTGTTATGTTATGTAAATTGTATATTATTGATTATCATTATTAATATATTGTATACCAAAAGCTTAAA
>NW_021779963.1:0-989 GCF_005508785.2 Acyrthosiphon pisum | reverse complement strand
TACATACTATAACTATATAATACATAATAACTAACATTTTTTTTTTTACTATCACGTACACATCTATTAACTTGATTTACACGTGCTCGAACATAAACTAACTAAACAGTTAGGCATTTGTTCATTTGATTATTATTTTTTGTTGAGGATCATGACGTATACCTAATACCTCAACAGAACACTTTTATTTTTACTTAACTATTTCATGTGTAACTGTTAATTACTACTTATGGACAGTGATAATGTACCTATTTATTTAAACCTATTCATTGAGTCAGACTATAAACGTTTATAAACGTTTTCCCTTTTGTCATTTGACTTAACTGTTAAGGACAAACGCCGGAATCTAGTCTATCTTATACTATAAAACGTGAACCCGAGGGCGCAGCCAGTGTCGAAATTTTGTACTTTTTAGGGAACCCACCAATGAGAAAATTCCGTCTCGCCGGCGGGCGGTCTCCCAGCCGTCGGTCCGCGTTATCACTCTCTCTTATCACTTTTTGCGATTTTTTTCAAATTTCGAAGAAATTTCGAAGAAAATCGAGTTTTACTCAACCGGGGGGCCTCGGGGGGCCCCGTTCGGACCTTATTCGTCTTCCCCGCTATATTTATGGGCCGCGCGCTGCCGCACTTTTTTCCCGTCGGGCCCGCCGCGGCCGAGAGCGCGTGCAAACCGAGCGCCGCCGTCGCGCGCGTTTTTCGTACTTTTTGTCAAAGATTTGAGTTTTAGCCCTTTTCGACGCGTCCGCCCTCCCCGTCGACCACTTATTCGCGTTCCCCGCTAAATTTATAGGCGGCGCGCGGCCGCGCTTTCTCCGGGGGGAGTCCCGTGGCGGAGCGGAGTCGCGGAAAGCGGACGTCCCGCCGACGAGTAGGTATCGCTATATACGGGCATAAATACGTGCGTCGGGAGGTTCGATTTTTTTCGCGAATATCGCGTTTTCGACGTCCGAGGTCGGTCGAATTCGTCGTCCGCTGTCCGACGCGGT
>NW_021779962.1:0-802 GCF_005508785.2 Acyrthosiphon pisum | reverse complement strand
ATTTTGAAAATATTTGACTCTTTTTGAGCTGTTTACGGACATTTTCAGTTTTCAATTTTTTTAGTTTTTTTTTCTATAAATATCAATAAAGTTTTATCTGTTGGGCCAAAAAGTGTAACAATTTAATACAAAGCTTCTGATATATTTTTACAATATCAGTTGAAAAATATTAAAAATACATAAGCACAATTTTTTTTTATAAGCATTTAAAGATCAAATTTTGACAAAATTTATCAAATTTTAATTTGAAAAATTATTTTGTAGTTAAAAATTTATAAAATGTTCAATTTTTGTATCTAAGAATTAAAAACTTAAAACAAGATTCCACGTAAGTAATTAATTCTGTTACCAAAAAATCTAAAAAATACATTTACACAGTTTATTTTTATAGTCATTTTAAGTACAAATTTGGACGAAATTACATATTAAAAACCTAGGATAACTATTTTAGTTATTTTGTTGTGATTGTATAATATTATTCGTGGGTACTTGAAACTTCTAAAGTATACTATTGTATATCTATGATTTTACCACGGTTTTTTGTTGATGTATAACGCGTTATAACTTATAAGTACCTAATAGATATTACGATATGATTAATTTGGAATTTATTATAGGTACCTATTATAGGTCAATTTTTTTTTAATACCATAGATAAGTACCTATATATATGTCTAATACATAGACTGATATACCGTCTCCGCTCAGAATCGTTTTTCTTATACAGTGATATTATATCATTGAATTCAAATTTAATACTGTCCATTATACAGTGACCCACTTCTAACCTACTGTACAGCAG
>NW_021779961.1:0-902 GCF_005508785.2 Acyrthosiphon pisum | reverse complement strand
TTATTTGGTTGAAATTGATATAAAAAACTAAAGTGACTATGAAACCAAATCAAATAACGCGTAGGATCCCCTATACTTACCTGGACCGTTGAACCTGTAACTTGGATTTTAACCTATTATATTTAATTATAACTTAACGCGTTATCCCACTCGGCTACAAGTCTACAAGATATAAAATCAATTATTAACACATTTAAGTTGATTAATACAATATTTATTGTTAACACATTTAAGTTGATTAATACAATATTTATTTTTAAATGATTACAAATTATTAAAATGTAATTAATTTCTTCAAGTAAAATAACATACTATGATTAAAACTGATTACAATCACAAACATGTGTAGATTTTAGATATTCGTTTTTTACATTTTCTATAAATTCATTACCCTTACAAAGTAAAACAAATATACATTTAGGATTCCATTTTGCGTGTTCAACAAACGGAATGTCATCTTTGGTCCATTTTTGCAAGACCAGTCCACAACAAAAACATTCAACTATATCAGCAGTTCCTGAATACTTAAATCCGGCCTCAGATAACGAATATTTATTTTGACACAAAGTAGGTGGAAATGAATTATACGATTTTAATCTCGATAAAAATGTAGTAAAATCTGAATGTACTGGATACGAATTATTTCTTACTAAATAAATCAATGAAGGAAAATCGTTAGAAAACTTCTGTAAATTCATGGTTTTTAATAAAACAAAAAATAATTGGTTGAAAAAAAAAATCGAATCAATAAGATAATTTACTGAAAAAAAATTACACGACTTGTTTGTACAACAGTTGCATAGTAACTGACTAAATGTTATTATCTTGTCTGTCAAATTAAAAATCGCTTTGAATTTTTTTTTATAAAATTACAGGGAGATTGGTTGTACTGTTAGGCATAG
>NW_021779960.1:0-822 GCF_005508785.2 Acyrthosiphon pisum | reverse complement strand
CAATCATTTTTAATTAATTTTTTTATTTCTTTGCTAATTTTATGAATCGTTAATATATTTTTTATACGTCTTTACTCTTTTTATACCACTATAGCACGGAACAATATAATCACAGATCAATAATAACCGCGCTTTTAACAGTTTAAATATTTACTATATTTTATTGTTAAGACAATTTATTGCACTCCACTTGAGAGCGCTAGTATCGTTTTTTTTATTTTCCGGATTCTTACGGTCCGGGGCATTACACTCCGCGTATTTATATTTTCCGGATTTTTACGGTCCGGGATATAACGGTTCGTACATTTTTACTTTCCGGATTTTTACGGTCCGTGATATAACGGTCCGTACATTTTTATTTTCCGGATTTTTACGGTCCGGGAATGTACGGTTTACCACTTTCCGGATTCTTACGGTCCGTGATATTACGGTCCGAATATTTACATTCCGGAATCCTACGGTCCGTACAATTATTTTCCGGGCTTTTACATGCGTCCCATGAATCATTTAAAATACTTAACTCTAAAGGCAGTGTTGCAAATGACGATTCTACCGTTTGCTCTGTTATTAATATGCCTTTAGTTGTATGAGCTTGACACCCAGCTTTCAGAAATAATTTCCCAGAACTTTTTAATAATAGTTTTCGAATAAAAGATCTATTATTACAGATTATTGTAATTGAGGTAGGCTTTTCACATACTATACAAAGTACCAATTATTTTTGAAAAACGATGAGTACCAAAATTCTTTTTTAAATTCTGTAATATAAGTATCACATTGCGTAGGTTTAGTTATAGCATTTTTTAATATTTCTGTTACACA
>NW_021779959.1:0-1014 GCF_005508785.2 Acyrthosiphon pisum | reverse complement strand
ATGTAGTACAAAATTGAAAACTCCTTTGTTATATCACTTGTCTAGTTTTTCATATCATATTTTACAAGTATTAAATACAACGCCCATATATTTCCGTTGTTTTCCAAGGAAGAGATATATTGTAAATACATATAACACAAACTTCTAATTAACGATTAAATTGACTTTGACAAAGTCCAATAAAATAATTAATAAGTAAATTCTAACGAAGATAATTGAAGACAGATTGTAATTTTAAAACTATAAATGTATGAAGTAAGAAGTATAAAAAAGTAAAAAACAATTAACAGAAAAAAAAAATTAAAGTATGTTTCATAAACATTAACATTTTAACATTAATTTTAAAAATGTATGTGTAAGAAGAGGATTTAATCTGAGTGGTGTTGCCAGACTGATAAGAAAATGTATTAGTTGGTAGCCTACATAGTCTATTATAATAATATATTACAAGTCTATGGTAGCCTAGGATTAAAAATATTGAGACGTTTACAAAATGAGTTTTGGATATGAGAGTAATCAATGTCGATTCTTTGATCGTTTAGTGTAGTCCTAAGTTAATTTTTGTGATTAGAAATACCATTGACATTCCATAATATTATAATGAGTGTAGTGAGATAAAAATAAAAAAAAGATAAAATAGAAAAAGGGAAGTCGGGGAAGTGCGGAGTAGTGCGGCAAATTACAAAGGGTATGGGAAATTAAGAAGGTACGCATATCGGCACTTATATTACATTATTTTTATCCTACTACAGAATATTATTAGCCGAGTACGGAGTTGATAATTTGTCATAGAGTGTAAAATATATGGTGTGTTCACTTACCTCGTGTAGCTGTGAAAAGTACTCGTTGATCCTTGTTGGAATGAATATATCTCTGATTGGTGTGGATCGATGCACGTTACTATTATTTTACGACTTGTATCACAATATCTTATACCAGTTATAAGTTCATATTTTGCCCATACACTGTTGATCTTTGTATTTATAATTAACTACCACCTGTGTGTCTTCTTTT
>NW_021779958.1:0-1106 GCF_005508785.2 Acyrthosiphon pisum | reverse complement strand
ACAATTACTCTACACGGAAACAATGAGTTAAATATATTAATTATATCTAAAAACTCTGTTCGACATTATTTTGTTTAGTTAAAGTACTTGTCAGAATCCATAATGGTGTTCAGACGGTGAGCGATCGTCAACACTGTGCAGTCTTTGAATTCCGATCGTATGGTTGCTTGTATGAGATTGTCTGTTTCCAAATCGATTGACGCCGTCGCTTCGTCTAACACCAATATTTTTGTCTTTTTCAACAATGCTCTAGCCAAACACACCAGTTGTCTTTGGCCCACACTGAAACACAATGTTTAATGATAAAATAGAGCATAATAATATATTGTTAATTATTAATATTGAGATGAATAAAATTAACAATATTAATATTTTTTAGATTCTAAGTGGCGCGATTTTCTTCAACTACGTCTTTTCTGATAGGAAAGTGAATCTAGTTGGTATTTTGAGTAGTCCATTTTTTTGTTGGGTCAATATTTAATAGGTATAAGACTCCCAATATATTGTTACAATGGCAGTCAAAAAATATTTTTTTTTTTTTTTTATTTTTTATTTGGCATAAACAATCTATACTATTTGAAGCACAATAAGTTTATATGATAAGAGTAGTAGAACATGATTGTTTGGAATAAGCAGCCACCCATTAGTGGTTCTTGGCAAATGATAATTTTTTTTTTTTTTTTTTAAATTTTTTATATTATTATTATTGAGAGAGTTAGACATTAAAGTTTTGTAACAGGTCACGGCACCACTTTCTTTTTAACCTACGGTTAGGGTTTCCTGGGAGTGTAAGGATAGAGAGGTCTTTTATAAGAGGATTTGTATGGGTTTGAAGTCGTTTATGGAAACGTGTATAGAAAATGCGTGCTTCCGCTTCTATTGTTCTCATACAGAGATCGTTATGAAGGGCTAGATTAGAGATATAGGGGGGAGCATTGGACAATCGTCGGAGCGAAATATTTTGGAATGATTGGATTCTATTAATATTTGATTTTTTTGCCACACCCCATAATTGTAGTCCATACGTCCACATAGGCTTGAGAAGAGATTTGTAGATATAGTAGTTTGATGTTAAGGGTGGAACACTTATTTCTAATTAACAGGGG
>NW_021779957.1:0-790 GCF_005508785.2 Acyrthosiphon pisum | reverse complement strand
ATGTAATATACGTATGGAAGGGATGGTGGAACGAATTTTTAGCATAAATACTACAACTCTGGTCTCTATAATCATCAGTTCATTTCTGTACACAGTCATCGAATAATTTGACCAAACAACTAAAAGAACACTAAAATGGCCGCTAAAGTAAGTTAATATTATTTTGACTCGTAGTTAAAAAAACATATTTTACGTTTTTTTTTTATACAACTAAGTTTTTTTAATTAGAAATAAAAGTTTATGGCAATTAGAAAAAATAGATAGTTTTTAATTCAGAAACTTTATTTTTACAGTTCGTCATCTTCACCGCTTGCGTGGCTACCGCCCTCGCCCAGTACTCTGCCCCAGCTTACAAGCCAGCGTACTCTGCGCCCGCTTACTCAGCACCAAAGGCTTACGCCCCAGAGCCCGCATACGCACCCACACCATACAACTTCGAATACAGCGTAAACGACCCACACACCTACGACGTTCACAGCCAATCCGAATACAGTGACGGAAACGGTTACGTCAAGGGAACCTACAGCCTCGTCGAAGCCGACGGCTCAATCCGTACCGTCGAATACACCGCCGATGACCACAGTGGTTTCAACGCCGTCGTCAAGAACGAAGGTGGATACAAGGCCCCATCATACTCCGCACCAGCCTACAAGCCAGCTTACTCTGCACCAGCTTACTCTGCACCAGCTTACTCTGCACCAGCCTACGCTGCACCAGCATACTCTGCCCCGGCCTACAAGCCAGCTATACAAACCAGCATACTAATTTATTTAGCCATGTGAACCAACAC
>NW_021779956.1:0-883 GCF_005508785.2 Acyrthosiphon pisum | reverse complement strand
TTTCTAACACAAAAATAATTTTCAAACCTTTCGTCATATTTACGTATTTTGTCAATATTTGAACTTTAAATGCTTATAAAAAAAATTGTGTCTATGGATTTTTAATTTTTTTCATCTGCCTTTGAAAACATTATACTAGGAGTCTTCTATTAAATTTTCAAGCTTTTTTAACCAAACAAATAAATTTTTTTTTGATTTTTATAAAAAAAAAAAAACCAAAAAAAAATGGACACTGAAAATGTGCCTTAAACAGCTCAAAATAAGTCAAAATGTTTGAAAAATGTTATGGTGTATAGAAAATGCTATAGTATAAACATTCAGTCAAAATTTCATGTTCCTACGGTCATTTGTTGTAGAGTGGCATCAAAATCGATTTTCTCGAAAACAGACTGCGTAAAAGTTTCTGTTTTTCCTTAATTTTTCTTTAGTTTTTCACTGAGCTTTTAAAAATACTGGAAAATTTTATTTTTGGCCCCCCAAAAGTACCAACTAGATTAACTTTTCTATCAGAAAAGTGAAACTGTAGTTTAAGAAAATGTAAGTATTTTTACTGTCCTAAAAGGTGATGAAAAACACAAAAATAAAAAATTTTAATTTAAAAAAAAACACATTTGTAAATTCAATAAATTCATCGATCCGCTCAGAATATAAAATATAATAAGATTAAACTTCAAGTTCAAGTTAGAACAGTCTGAACAGGTTAATCTTATCTGCAGACTAACCCAAAACTGTTATAGCATTTAATAAATTATAGGTACCTATTATATAATTTACTAATTTAGTGGTGAAACTAAACAAATTTTGAAATTTGAGTAAAATTATGACCTTTTTTTTTTAGGGTGGGGGGGTGCATATTTGCGGTGCAGGGCCGGTTTGATCCATA
>NW_021779955.1:0-1114 GCF_005508785.2 Acyrthosiphon pisum | reverse complement strand
AGTACTATCACATATTCTCATGATAACACGATTAAAGATAGTACTATCTTTAATCGTGCATGATAGTAACCACGGTTTAAGCATAGAATTCTATGGTTTAAGATATATCTTAAACCGTGATAGTAACTATCGCGTTTTACTATCATCGTGTGACCGCGGCTCACAGACTTCTATAATATAATCTGTATTATATAGAAGTCTGTGCCGCGGCTTAATGTTTCTTTTATTATTCGTATTATTTTTCCCGTAAGTTTTATCCGTGTTAAATCGTCGGTTAATATGTTTGGAGGTCTTGTTCCTCCTCAATCGCGATCACGGACCAAGATAAACTTCTATCTAGGTTCTATCTAAGTCCGTGATCGCGATAGTAATATTGCTTGTTCGAGAGAAGCTACGTCGCGCGCTCGTAAAAATGACCTAATCGCTGGTTTTGCCCCGTCAACAAGTGCTCCTGTTTTATGGGATGCGGCTGCAGGGTCTGGTGCTAGTCCTAGTGTTAGGGCTCCTACCAATTCGTGATAACATTTTTCGGTTCGTCCGGCAAAACTACGAACGTCGGATCGTTGTCTAATATTACTAAGTAAGTTGTGATTGTAAATAATTAATTGAATGTGGTGACCCAAAAACGTTACGTATTTGCAAAACTGCGGTAACGTGTAGCCTGATATGCGTCTCCCTTTTATTTAGCTATGATATTTTGGAATACTACCGTTATAAGATTTTCATGGATATTGTCCATTACATAGTTACATTCTGTTATATATGAGGACAAATCTGCCTCAGTTCCTCCGCTAAAGTTAGGTATGCCGCGCAAGGCGGTGTCTATTCCTAATGTTACACTCATTATCGTTGTACGTAAAGTTTGCGGGTTATATTTAACTACTGCCCAACGCCGATTTGGACTCTCAGACATATACTATATAATTGCTTATTGAAACAACAACTTACAATGCGTTATTCATTGTGATTGGTCTGGTCCGGTCTGCTCTGCGTGCTGACAGCTCGGCTGGCTTGTCCTTGATGCTCCGCTAGGTTAAGTTGAATGAAGTTGGTGTAGTTAACAGCTTGTTCTGCTGGGCTATGTTGAGTGCAGTTGACAGCTTGGTCTGCTGGG
>NW_021779954.1:0-772 GCF_005508785.2 Acyrthosiphon pisum | reverse complement strand
TTTAAATTTGATAAATTTGTCAACATTTTAACTTTAAATGCTTATAAAAAAAAATTGTGCTTATGTATTTTTAATATTTTTCAACTGCTATTGTAACAATTTATCAGGAGCTTTGTATTAATTTTTTACACTTTTTGGCCCAATAGATAAAACTTTATGGATATTTATAGAAAAAAAAACTAAAAAAATTGAAAACTTACAATGTCCGTAAACAGCTCAAAAAGAGTCAAATTATTTTAAAAATTTTTTCGTATATATAAAATGCTAATATAAACATTCAGTGAAATTTTCAAGTTTCTACAGTCATTCGTTTTTTAATTACAACAAAATAAGAAAATCGTTACGTAAGAAATCGAGTGAATATCAAATGTTGTGAAAATATGAATTTCAAACGCTCATAAAAATTTAATTTGAGTTTCTTATAGACATTTTTTTTTTTGATAAAGGTAGATTATCCTATAAGGAATCTTGTATTACATTTTAAAATCTTAGTTCTAAAAAAAAAAATTTTTACGAATTATAAACTCAACATAATTAGGTAATTTTCGTGATTTTTCCATATTTTGTCAATTTTTGAACTTTAAATGTTAATAAAAAAAAACTGTGACTAAGGATTTTTAATATTTTTCAAATGTCATTGTAACAATATAGTAGGAGCCTTGTATTACATTTTCAAGTATTTTTACTCAACAAATAAAGTTTTATTGACATTCATAGAAAAAAAAACTAATTAAATTGGAAACTGAAATTGTCCGTAAACAGCTCAAAACAA
>NW_021779953.1:0-816 GCF_005508785.2 Acyrthosiphon pisum | reverse complement strand
TTAGAAAATTCATAAAAATTTTTCTTTTTAAATCTAAGATATGAAAATGTAATACAAGATTCCTTATAAGATTGTCTACCTTTATCAAACAAAAAATATCTATAAGGAAGTCAAATTAAATTTTTAGGATCGTTTGAAATTCAAATTTTTACAACAATGGATATTCATTCGATTTCTCATGTAGCGATTTCCTTATTTTGTTGTAATTCAAAAACGAATAACTGCAGATACATGAAATTTTTACTGAATGTTTATATTAGCATTTCCTATACACCATACAATTTTGAAAGTAATTTGATTCTTTTTGAGCTGTGTACAGACATGGTCAATTTTCAATTTTTTTAGTTTTTTTTTCTATAAATATCAATAAAGTTTTATCTGTTGGGCCAAAAAGTGTATAAATTTAATACAAAGCTCCTGATATATTGTTACAATATCAGTTGAAAAATATTAAAAATACATAGGCACAATTTTTTTTTATAAGCATTTAAAGATCAAATTTTGACAAAATTTATCAAATCTTAATTTGAAAAATTATTTTGTAGTTAAAAATTTATAAAATGTTCAATTTTTGTATCTAAGAATTAAAAATGTAAAACAAGATTCCACGTAAGTAATTAATTCTGTTACCAAAAAATCTAAAAAATACATTTACACAGTTTATTTTTATAGTCATTTTAAGTACAAATTTGGACGAAATTACATATTAAAAACCTAGGATAACTATTTAAGTTATTTTGTTGTGATTGTATAATATTATTCGTGGGTACTTGAAACTTCTAAAGTATACTATTATATAGTCTATGATTTACCACG
>NW_021779952.1:3143-4094 GCF_005508785.2 Acyrthosiphon pisum | reverse complement strand
AACAGACTATCCGCCTGCGGCGGATCGGATGCAGTGGGAGTGTAAGTCGCTCGTATGCAAGTAGCTAGTCAGGTAGGCAATCCGACTACGTCGGATCGCAGACCCGCCGGGCGTGTATGTCCGGATCTCGTATGTGTTGAAATCAGAAATTCGGATTCTGAGTTTGAGTGTCTAGCTATCAGTCATCTCGGGTGAAAATCGATTCCCGAACGGAAGCATTGGGAGTGTAGGTCGCTCGTATGCAAGTAGCTAGTCAGGTAGGCAATCCGACTACGTCGGATCGCAGACCCCCCGGGCGTGTATGTCCGGTTCTGGTATAAGTTTAAATCGGAAATTCATCATCTGAGTTTGAGTGTCTAGCTATCAGTCTTCTCGGGAGAAAGTCGATTCCCCAACGGACAATCCGCTTGCGGCGGATCGGATGCAGTGGGAGTGTAAGTCGCTCGTATGCAAGTAGCTAGTCAGGTAGGCAATCTGACTACGTCGGATCGCAGACCCCCCGGTCGTGTATGTCCGGTTCTCGATTGTGTTGAAATCAGAAATTCGGATTCTGAGTTTGAGTGTCTAGCTATCAGTCATCTCGGGTGAGAGTCGATTCCCGAACGGGCAATCCGCCTACATCGAAAAGTGCTCGAAATGTATTAAAACTTATTTAAGTATACAACTTTATGCTTCGTTAAGTATAAATATTTTTAACTAAACATACTTTACTCATAATATTTTTTAACGAATAAAGTAAGTGGTAACTCTTCCAAAATATAAAAATGAATAATAACTTGAACTGTTGTTAAAGCACAGGGCTTTGAGTTACTTAAGTACTAATGTCATAAAGTAATAATTAAATCAAAAAGTACAGTTGTATATTTAATGTCAAGTGTTTAATAAACTATATAGTTAGCATATTTGTCAAACAGATATTAGTTAAACGATAGGAGCGCAGTTTAAAATATG
>NW_021779952.1:0-1024 GCF_005508785.2 Acyrthosiphon pisum | reverse complement strand
TCAATTAAATAGTATATTTATCAATTGTCAATTTATTGTTCATGATTAAACCCTACCTATAGTATATATAATAATAATATATTGTAATACACTCCCATAAATCTACCTACATAAGTAACATCAAACATCATATCATTATACACTTTAACTACCAGACTTTACTGAGATATATGTAGGATATGTAATATTAGTTTATTACTATACTATGTGTAGCTTAGCTATATTCAAGTATAAATGAACCTTTCCATATAATTCAAACCATGTAAAATAATTTATTAATTATTAAATATCTTATTTCATATAATACTCTCATAATTAAACCAATATATCAAATAGTATATAGTCATATCATTATACAATTTAATTGCCAGTCATTAGAATATGTAGCAGAATTTTAACCTAACCAAATGTGACTCACCTAAAAACAGTAATATAATATTCTCCATAACATTTTTATTTACCAAATTTGAATCCCTCAACCAACTGTAATATATTATTTAGGTACTTCTATATTAAGTAGGTTAGTTATATTACTATTTTCTATTCAAGTGTAAAAGAACCATCCCATATAATCCACCAGCCCATGTAAGATAATGATCAAGTTTTAATTTATTATTTAATAAATAGTTAATTTCATATAATACCCAAACCTACCTACCTAAGTTATGTCAAATAGTATATGGTCATATCATTATGAAATTTAGTTTTCAGACTTTAATTAAATACATAAAGTTCTTATTAATACCTATTGTATTATTTAGAATATGTAGCAGTATTTGTATGCAACACTAAATTTATATAAATAACTCACCTAAAATCTGTAATATATCAAGTACCTATGTCTAACGATTTAGGTGCGTTGCTCAATAAAGCATATTATTAAAGCATAATATGTAGATATTATAGCAATGGCTTTGGATGTCAATTAAATATTGTTATTTATCAATTGTCAATTTATTAATTTGATTTTATGCTCATGATTAAACCTACCTGTAGTATACATTAATAATAATATATTGTAATA
>NW_021779951.1:0-325 GCF_005508785.2 Acyrthosiphon pisum | reverse complement strand
TTATCTCTTGTTGATTTATTCCGATAAAAAATATATAATATTTAAATCGAGTTTTACCACCAAAACAATTGTATTATTCTTTTATTGTTAAATATTGAAATGGCTCAACCTTTTCACTTCATTTGAGTAAAAGCAATCTAAAATAATATGTATAACAGAAATGCCTCTGTTTTTTATATACATTATATATTATGTTGTTTATTTATTCAGATAAGAGAACAATAAATCATACGTTTCCCTGTAAATACGAAAATAGTTTATCCAATAATTTATGATTTTTCAATGAGTGCAATGTGTACACACGTTACGTTACTGTAATTTTATA
>NW_021779950.1:0-441 GCF_005508785.2 Acyrthosiphon pisum | reverse complement strand
ATAATGTCTGCATCAAAATCGCGTTCCCGTCTTCCTTTACATGGCTCTGAGTGCTCTGAGCACTCTGGCCGAAGATCACATGATTCACTTCCTCCGCAGAGTACTGCGTCTCGCCGTCGACATTTTTATCCGCATTCATCTGACCATCCATAATTAACATTCGATCTTTATCCCACTTCTGATGTAAGAAATAACTAATACTTTCATTTACAACAATTTATTACTTTCAATATTTCAATACACATACATAATAATTCAGTAAGTACGGAACGACGTGCGTCCCACGTACGTACAAGACAACACAACTACGACTATTAAACATAACCTCAAACATGAGTAGAAAAGTAATAACAATAGTGATAATAGTAATACTGATAATAGTGTTAATGTCACAGCTCGGCCATCCTGACCTATCCCAGTCTCTGGGATCATTACACAATA
>NW_021779949.1:0-826 GCF_005508785.2 Acyrthosiphon pisum | reverse complement strand
GAAAAATCGTAAAAATTTTTCTTTATAACTAAGTTTTTAAAATTTGGTACAAGGTTCTCCATAAGTTTTTCTTTAAAAATAATATATCCTAGACTGACAAATCATCTCCGTTCAGAATCGTTTTTCGTATACAATGATATAATATCATTGGATTCAAATTTAATTCCATCCATTACAGTAACCCACTTGTAACCTACTGTACAGCAGAGCGACATCCACGACTTACCCGCCTTCTTTATTCCTTAAATATCTGTATGCTTTTGGCGAAATACTACGCAATGTAATCGCAGAAGATACCCTGTGTGCAATAATGTGATTTTGACTTCTATGCGATTGTATTTTAGTAGTCTCAAATGTGATATCACAAAAATACTTCTACGATATGTTTAAGAGACTATATTAAAATAACAGTTGTATAGTTTTAACTTAGCGATGTCACAAATAGAGTTCTATGCGACTGTCATTTGTTATATTACATAGAAATTGTAACCATGCTATTACTGGGATAGGTGTACTATGCGATTACTTATAGATGTAACAACATTATGATTTTAAATTGTTACAATGCGAGGTCTCTGAGATATCGAAGATATGTATGAAAATGTTATCTATAAATAGAAATTATAAAAACATAACGAAATAGTCATCGTCGGGATATCCAGCTAGTTCAAAGACACTTATCATCAGTTATCATTTTTATTATCGCAGTTCGGCATCGGTTATAACTTATAAGTTTTCTGTCCAGTGTCCATTGTCCACTACAACTTTGTTTTTGCTAACGCAACCACGTGACACGCCATCCTCATACTTATTAATTATTATACTA
>NW_021779948.1:0-879 GCF_005508785.2 Acyrthosiphon pisum | reverse complement strand
AATTCACTACTAAAATACAAAAATGACAGCACTCTATTGAAACTAGCAGCGAAAAATTTGCTATAACGTACGTGTGTAAGACGGAGACAACACATGCGGGTGCGACGTCCTCTTAAGTAAGATCTAGTGGTCCATATAACAGATAAGTTTATGGTACCTACTCAAGCATAATTTTATATATTTTTGTTTGAATATTTTTAAAATTAAATAGGTATGATATATGCTTCTCAAGCTGGTTTAGGTAAGGTTATTGTAATCTAAAAATACTTAATTTTATAACATGCTTTATCAGATATAAATATTAGATATACTTAAATACTTTATAACTTACAACATATAGCAT
Source organism: Acyrthosiphon pisum (assembly GCF_005508785.2). NCBI lineage: Eukaryota > Metazoa > Arthropoda > Insecta > Hemiptera > Aphididae > Acyrthosiphon > Acyrthosiphon pisum. The sequence continues at coordinate 536 of NW_021779948.1, read as the reverse complement.
TGACTTTTATGATCTTAAATGTAAATCTAAGCTATTACAATTTTAGATAATTGGATATTTGAGCATAACAAAAACAAATATTCATTAACTAGGTTATTATTAGAAATATATTATTTTATATATTATTTTTTTTATGATTAACTTTCTGACATAAAAACATTGAATCGTTCAATATAAATGTATGTTGTAGTACCGATTCAGTAACTATGCCTTTGTCATACAATTCTCATACAAGTCATTCGTAAATAGTTTTTATTTTTTTATCAGTAAAACGTTTTTTTCATTTATTGTTGCTACCCTGGTGAGCTTTTCCGTTTTTTCTCACACAAATCAATTAACTCATATAATATTATCTCGCCAAGTTTAGATTTATTAATTTATAATACTATACTTTTCATCCGGGCTTTTCATCCAGCTTTTTAAGCTCATTAGACTCACGTTTAGCACATAACTGTAATTTGTATCATTTTTTAATTATTTATATTTTTTAGATTATTTTGTTACCTTATTTAATAAGTTGTAATAGATACATCAAT
>NW_021779947.1:0-801 GCF_005508785.2 Acyrthosiphon pisum | reverse complement strand
AGCCCCCATCCAGCGAGAGGTCCGCAGGACCTCGAGTTTGGCGACCGGAGCCGGCAGGCGTAGGGAGCTTCTAGAGCGTCGAGCGTATTCGTAAAAACTCAGAATTCGAAACTGCCTTAACATATAACTTCAAAACGAAGTATGCCTATCTAATTTTGATTGCACCGTCGTTCTTAACTCGTTGAAGTACATAGGTTTCAAAAAAAAAAAAATTAATATTCGTAATAGGTGCAGTAAACTAGTGACGCGCGAATGCGCAAAAATCGCAAAATAGCGAACTTCATTAAGCCATAACTTCGGAACTAAGTCCGACCGCCAAATTCTGACTTCACCATCGTTCTCAGTATAGTTAACTACATAAGTCTAAAAAAAAAAAATTGCAAAAAAAAGGGTGTCCGGTAAAGTAACAAAGTTCCGAAACGTGAAATATAAAAGAAAAATTAAGGAAAAACGGGAATTTTTACGCAAAATCTGTTTTAGAGAAAATCGATTTTGGTTTTTAGCTCAACTCTAAAACAAATGACCGAAGGTACATAAAATGTTGACTGAGTGTTTATATTAGCATTTTCTATACACCATAACATTTTCCAAATATTTTGACTTATTTTGAGCTGTTTACGGACATTTGTAGTTTCCGTTGTTTATATTTTTTTTTTCTATAAATATCAATAAAATTTAGTTTGTTGGTTAAAAAATCTTGAAAATCTAATAGAAGGTTCCTAATATATTGTTTCAAAGGCAGATGAAAAAAATTAAAAATCTGTAGTCACAATTTTTTTTTATAAGCATCTAAAGTTCAAA
>NW_021779946.1:0-2146 GCF_005508785.2 Acyrthosiphon pisum | reverse complement strand
CAATTACATTAACATTTATTGTGTACTCAGTACATATAATTGAAAGATTTCATTTACCCTATAATTTGTTTATTAACTGTGTTTCAGTTATTATATTTAAATTAAGTATCACATTATTATTACTATTATATTCTCACTTTATCTATAAATTGGTGCTTAGTATAAAGAGATTCACTGTATAGTATTATCCTAATACTTGGACCAGTGTACCTGCTTTATTGCTTGGAAACAATTTTGCTCATTTTAACCATAATATAATTGTCACTATTCCCTTTAAATATCCCTTTAACGTTATTTTGTTGTGAGTCACGTCACTCTGGACTCTCTATTTAATTCATATTATAAAATATTATCATTATTATCATAATCTCTTAAAAGATTTCTGTTTATTGTTAACAACCTTAAACTATCATTATAAAATTATAAAAAAAAAAAAAAAATATTTCACTATTTTATCATTCCAACTATAATAATAAATTTTTTTTTTGCTCTGCCCACTGTGCTAGCCGGTTTTAACCTACTACCTTTCCCCCCAGTATTGAAAGACTCGGGTGTTTATTCGTCGCTGATCCATGCATAGTGCTGGTCAACGCCAGACCAAACGACCTGATAGGTTTAACCCTTCGAATTACTATCCCTCCCCCATACTCCCTGCTACCGATTTTGATCTCACCATGAGTATCCACAACGAGGACGAACTCTCCCTAAATGAAACGAACACCCCATCCCTGGCCTCTCTCCAACAACAAATTGATGACATGAATAAGGTTTTCCACCGACAGCTAGATTCTTTTGCCAACCGATTGACCGAATATAATGAAAAATTCCAAGAGTTATGTACCCGAGTAGATGAGGTTGATGCCGAGGTAACGTCCAGGTTAACCCAAATACAGTCCAACTTCCATTCCGACTTTGTTAAGGTGCAAAGTGACATCGCCGCGTGCACAGTTAGAAATGACAACTCCCATTCCACCACCCTTTCTGAAAGCATCAACCACATGAATAGCGTACAGCGTAGCATCAATGTTCAGATCCAGTCGCTCTCTGACCGTATCTGCTTCACAGAAGGTCAAGCTTCGAGACTCGCGGCTGTAGAGAATAAGCTCAAGGACATCCCACTCAATCCATCCCCCTCGACCCAATTTTCGGCATATCAACCCCCGCCCCTTCACACAAATTCTTCGCTACCCCCAAGAGCAACTCAACCGTTAGGCAATTCGAATGCTCTCTCTTCAACTATTCTACCTAACGTTTCCAAATTAAACAGTCTCCCTAGTCATTCGATATCAGCTATCCCAAATTGGCCAAATGTTTCCAACCCCCCTAACAATAGTAACACTTCCAATAGTCTATTCCACACTTCTGCTATCTCTCTAGACCCTCAACGAATACCAAAATACAACGGTCAACTCTCTCCAACACACCCCGCTGATTTTTTAGATAAAGTCGATCAGTATTTTTTAATGCATAATGCTCTTGATCAAGTGAAAATTAACTTTGTTAGTGATAACTTTACCGGCAAAGCATTACTATGGTATAATACGCTCCTTCCTCCCCCCCATAAATTATAATGATTTCGTAGGTCTGTTCAGAGATTATTTTTGGTCCCCAAGCCTTCAGCGGTCAATACGTAACGAGTTGTATCGTCCCTATTACCATCGCGATGAGGCCACTATGTCAGAACACGCCATGGACTGGATAAGTCGAGCACGCCATCTTCAGCCCCCTATTGACCAGATGGAAATGGTAGATCAAATAACCTCCCACTTTTCATATAATGTGTCCTTAGCCCTAAGGGGACTCCGAATCCAAACCACTAATGAACTCATAGAACACCTGTCCCACATACAATATTCTCTCCATCAACAATCCCGAAGTCCCTCTTCTAGCCCTACAAATCAAAATCGTTACCCTCCCCGTCAAAATCCATACAATAGGTTTCAGCAGCCAAACACAAACCACCACTCCAATACTACCTCCCAAAACAATAGTAACTTTCAACTCCCCCCTGATTATTCCCCCTCTGTACCACCTCCGGGAAACTAGTCCAGACCAGTCCTGCGAGGAAAGGTACTGAGTCTCCCCTACAAGATCCTCCCCCATGTCCCAAAGAAGAACCCCCTCCTTCAATTCCTCAAAAAACATG
>NW_021779945.1:0-1557 GCF_005508785.2 Acyrthosiphon pisum | reverse complement strand
TTTTTTCCATATGTGGTGATCGCCGTGCAGGACACGTTGAACACTAATACAATAATTATTTAACGACGTCGCACGTTCGTCGTTGTCTTGAGTCGTGGATGAGAAAGATAGGTGATAATTATAAACACTTTTAGACTTTTTAAAGATAACAATAATTTAACACTTTATTATTACAAATTCAAATACACAATAATTATAAGCACTGTCGTAAGCTTGTTAGACCTACGACGAGGGCTGACTATCTTCTAAGTAATGGTAGGCGCTCTACCCGTATTTATGTGGGTTTTGACAATGACGTACTAGTGGCGTGATAGCTATATTCTAATATTACTTCCCTAGTAATGTCGAATTGCATTAGGTAAAACAACTTGTTGTTTTCACCTCTGATCTACACTTCCCGTTATATGCCTACATTACCTATTATAAATTATACTAAATGTATAATATCTACATGATTAATATCATATTATAGCTGTGGGTATTAATACATCCCTAATATTGCTGAATTTCATTAATGTGTGACTAGCTATAACAACTTGTTGTTTTCGCCTTTGGCCTACGTTTCCTGTTATTTAGGCTTACTTTATATTCCGTATTAATACCTACATTACTACAAATAAATTATACTGTATGTATAATTTATTTATTCTATATTATTTTATTTAAAACAATATTATAGCTTTTGGGTTTACTACACATATTTTTCGAAAAACACCGAAAATTCTTTTGCCACTAACAGACTAATTTGTACGTCAGACTGGGCGTCAACCTTGGGGGTAGGTCGAGATCGGAATTCGTGCCGAGCGAATTTTCTATGAAGGCATAGACGTAAATAGGGGGGGGCTTAGGAGGGCTTCCAAGACAGCATTTTGTAATGATAATATTATAATAGTATTATAATAACGTTATACTAATATTATTCGTTATTATAATGTTATAATAATATTATTAAACAAAAAATTGCTGTCTGGGTTAGCCCTCCCTAAACCATCTGAAGCCCTCCTTAAGATATTTTAATATATATAGGTAATCATAATTATGGTAGATTACTAGATTATGTAAAAGCATCCATCAGATCGTCACGTTATGGCGGTTTCCAATAAAAAAATTATATCTTAAAACAAATATGAGAGTTGAATGTATATTTGTAGCTATTATATATAGTAGACCTATGTCTACTCAAAAAATACTTAACCGATTTTGCGAAAATTTCAAATTGTTCTTGGAGATATTAGGAAAGTTCAAAGAGTAGTTTGAACCACGTTCGATTTATACCAACTATTATTACCAAGGTGCTATATTATACAATCCACCACAAGTTAATTGTCCATATTAGTCGAGTTAGTTCACAAAGTGACGCAAATTTGCCTGTTAACTGAGGTAAGTAGATACACCAAAACCAATATAGGTACCTTCACTTATACAATCTAAATTTTGTATTTTTTAATTTTGTCACGGGAAAAATTGGATTATAACACTAAAGTTATATAGCCTCAAAAAACGACTGGACCGTTTTAAATAAACATTATATAAATTGTTATGTAAAAGTTATTAAAT
>NW_021779944.1:0-779 GCF_005508785.2 Acyrthosiphon pisum | reverse complement strand
CGATCATTCCCTAGTAAACTTCTTGATCAATCATAATTCGTTTTCCAAATTAAAACCTGTCAAACAAAATTCTTCCAGTTTTGTCCAGCTTATTGGTCTAAAAGTCACTTTTTTTTCATTAACTGGAGCCCCTTCCAGCCCCTTAAGGTTTATTTTATGATACGGAGCTTAAATATATTGAAAAACATTAACACAGAAAATTAATGTTTAGATTGGTCAAATCTACATTAGTTTTGATTTTTGACAAAACCTGCTGCAGCCTCCTTAAATACTAATAAAAAAAAATTGTGCCTATAATATATTATTAATATTTCTCAACTGCTATTGTAACAATATACCAAGAGCAAGAGCCTTGTACTAAATGTTTCATTTTTTCACCTAATAAATAAATTGTTTTAATTATTTATAGGGAAAAAACTAAAAATATTGAAAACTGACAATGTCCGTAAACAGCTTAAAAAAGTTAAAATATTTTCAAAACTTTATGGTTTATAGAAATTGAAAATATAAACAATCAGCGAAATTTTCATGTATCTAATTTTACCATAGAGAAACGCATTGACCTATTATAAATTAGGTATATTATATAAAATATATATAATAGGTCAATGGAATAATGTCATATTCTGTGATACTGCCATAGTAAAATAGAGAATTCTATGGTTAGTGGTTACCATTATAGATAATATTACCTATGGTGGTTGTACAGTATTTATATGTGGTGGTGCAAGTGCCGCATTTGCACCACCCAATTTACGCCACTGCATATAACGTTGCGG
>NW_021779943.1:0-774 GCF_005508785.2 Acyrthosiphon pisum | reverse complement strand
TTTTTTTTATTTTTTTTTTTGTGTCTGTGTACACGATAAGTAGTCGAAATAATGCTACGATTTTCAACTTCAGTATCTTTTTTGATCAGAAAGTTAATAACGTTGGTGCATTGGGGGGGTCAAAAGTAAAATTTTTCCAATAGTTTTCAAAAGCGCCGTGAAAAACAAAAGAAAAATTAAGGAAAAACGGGAATTTTTACGCAAAATCTGTTTTCGAGAAAATCGATTTTGGTTTTTGGTGTAACTTTAAAAAAAATAACCGTAGATATATGAAATTTTGACTGAATGTTTATCTTAGCATTTTCTATACACCATAACATTTTCAAAATATTTTGATTTATTTTGAGCTCTTTACGGACATTTTCATTTTCCATTTTATTTTTAGTTTTTTTTCTAAAAATATCAATAAAATTTTATTTGTTGGATAAAAAAGCTTGAAAATTTAATAGAAGGCTCCTAGTATATTGTTTCAAAGGCAGATGAAAAATATTAAAAATCGTTAGTCACAGTTTTTTTTTATAAGCTTTTAAAGTTCAAAAAATGACAAAATATGGAAAAATCACGAAAATTTGCAAATTATTTCGAGTTAGAAATTCATAAAAATTTTTCTTTTTAAATCTAAGATATGAAAATGTAATACAAGATTCCTTATAAGATTATCTACCTTTATCAAACAAAAAATATCTATAAGAAAGTCAAATTAAATTTTTATGATCGTTTGAAATTCAAATTTTTACAACATTGGATATTCACTCGATTTCTCATGTAGCGATT
>NW_021779942.1:0-1284 GCF_005508785.2 Acyrthosiphon pisum | reverse complement strand
TCTGTACCTCTGTGTTCGGCATGAACTATGCCGCGGTCTTAACGCCGGGCCCGGAGAACTGGTCGCATCTTTTCGACGCGATTTCGCAAGAATTTTCGTTGGGTTCGGTACATGGAGTTGTCATATTGACTTCAGACGACTTGAAAGTAACTTCTGAAATATTTGACATGTTTCTGTAGACTTTATTGATATAATATTAATATATTAACAAAAAACAATGTAATAACTTTAGACAAATATTACAATGAATATACGAAGACAGTGTGCGTTGTAACGATAAAGCAATAATAAACCATAATACAGAAAATATTTATTCCAAACAGTATAGTTGTCCATAGCAACAATATTTTTAGAAATTTCGTCTCCGGAATAAAATATATACTAGTTTATTAATTATCACTAAAATAAAATGTTAAATTCAAATTAAAAAAGGTGGGTAAGTGGATTTCGCTCTGCTGTACAGTAGGTTACAAGTGGGTCACTGTATAATAGATGGTATTAAATTTGAATTCAATGATATAATATCATTGTATAAGAAAAACGATTCTGAGCGGAGACGGTATGTCAGTCTAGGTATAAGACATAATATTATATTATAGTCTATAGTATTTAAAAAAAATTGACCTATAATAGGCACCTATAATAAATTCCAAATTAATCATATAATATTTATTAGGTACTTATAACGCGTTATACATCAACAAAAAACCGTGGTACTATCATAGATATATAATAGTATACTTTAGAAGTTTCAAGTACCCACGAATAATATTATACAATCACAACAAAATAACTAAAATAGTTATCCTAGGTTTTTAATATGTAATTTCGTCCGAATTTGTACTTAAAATGACTATAAAAATAAACTGTGTAAATGTATTTTTAGATTTTTTGGTAACAGAATTAATTACTTACGTGGAATCTTGTTTTAAATTTTCAATACTTAGATACAAAAATTGAACATTTTATAAATTTTTAACTACAAAATAATTATTCAATTTTAAATTTGATAAATTTTGTCTAGATTTTAACTTCAAATGCTTATAAAAAAAAAATTGTGGCTATGTATTTTTAATATTTTTCAACTGATATTGTAAAAATATATCAGGAGCTTTGTATTAAATATATACACTTTTTGGCCCAACAGATAAAACTTTATTGATATTTATAGAAAAAAAAACTAAAAAAATTGAAAACTGAAAATGTCCGTAAACAGCTCAAAAAGAGTCAAAATATTTTCAAAATTTTATGGTGTATAGGAAATGCTAATATAAACATTCAGTA
>NW_021779941.1:2894-4159 GCF_005508785.2 Acyrthosiphon pisum | reverse complement strand
AAAATTTCATATATCTACGGTCATTTGTTTTAGAGTTACACCAAAAACCAAAATCGATTTTCTCAAAAACAGATTTTGCGTAAAAATTCCCGTTTTTCCTTAATTTTTCTTTTGTTTTTCACGGCGCTTTTGAAAACTATTGGAAAAATTTTACTTTTGACCCCCCAAAGTACCAACTAGATTCACTTTCCTATCAGAAAAGGTACTGTTGAAGAAAATCCAAGCACTTTTACTATCCTAAAACGTGATGACAGACACAAAAATAAAATAAAAAAATAAATAAAAAATAAAAAAAAAACACACATCATTGTAAAATCAATACATTCATCGTTCCACTCAGAATCTAAAACACACATCATTGTAAAATCAATACATTCATCGTTCCACTCAGAATCTAAAAACTAATAAAATTGGAAACTGAAAATGTCCCTAAACAGTTCAAACCAAATCAAAATATTTTTAAAATTTTACCATGTATAGAAAATGTATATACAAACAACCAGTGAAAATTTCATGAATCTACAGTCATTCGTTTTAAAGTTACACCAAAAACCAAAATCAATTTTCTCGAAAACAGATTTTGCGTAAAAATTCCCGTTTTTCCTTAATTTTTTTTTTTGTTTTTCACGGCGCTTTTGAAAACTATTGGAAATTTCAAATTTTGACCTCCCGAATGCACCAACTAGATTCACTTTCCCATAAAACAAGATACTGTTGAAAAAAATCGAAGCAGTTTTACTGCACCAAACCGTGATGACAGACAAAAAAAAAAAATAAAAAAAAAACACACATCATTGTAAAATCAATACATCCCAGACAGCATTTTGTAACAATAATATTATAATAGTATTATAATAACGTTATACTAATATTATTCGTGATTATAATGTTATAATAATATTGTCAAACAAAAAATTGCTATCTGGGATTCATCGTTCCACTCAGAATCTAAAATACAAGATTACAATACTAGGTTAATAAATAAGTAATAACGAATAACGTGATACCTATGCGAACACCGTGATAAACGAATACGTATCTACTGATGTTCGTTTCTTCGTACAATCTACAATCTAGATGTCAATTACAGTTTAAACACAATTTTGTCACAAATAGACTTATGAAATCTTACATATTCAAATATAGGGTCAACTGTAGCCAAGCTGTACCAACAACTTTAACAGCTCTCCGACCTTTTTACTTAAAAATTTATATAAAATGTACTTAATTTTTTTAAGCTTATTCAATTTTATATTAGTATGGTA
>NW_021779941.1:0-1543 GCF_005508785.2 Acyrthosiphon pisum | reverse complement strand
AAAGATAAACAATCATTGTCTAGACGACTAAATCCTTAATTTCTGAGTTTGGTGAAGATGTGTTTTTCCATAGATAATGTTGTTTTATTTTGTAAACATTGCGAAGTTAAAGTTGATCCCGAAAGACGATCTAGTATTACACAACACATAAGAACAGAAAAACATCGTCGTGCTATAGATCGTCAATTAAATCAAAAAACTCATAACAGCCAACAACTATTAACAAATCTAACGTCGAAAAAATCAACTTTTAATATGGATTTATGCAGAGCATTGATATCAGCTAATATACCACTGAACAAGTTAAAAAATACAGAGTTTCGTAAATTTTTACAGTTATACACTCAAAAAGATGTCCCTACTGAATCAACACTTAGAAAGTTCTATCTTGAAGATTGTTACGAGGAAATGATGAAAACCATTAGACAACGTGTTTTTTTAAAAAAAATTTGGATATCGATCGATGAAACGACTGACGCTGAGGGAAAACAAATTGCAAATGCGGTAATAGGGACTCTAGAAGAGAATAGAGCAGGTGATATATTTTTATGAAATACCGATGTATTAGAAAAAACAAACCACTCTACCGTATGCAAATTTTTTGACAAATCACTCAGTATTTTGTGGCCCGACGGAATCAAACACGATTATGTTCTATTATTTCTATCAGATGCGGCGCCTTATATGGTGAAGTATGGTAAGACACTTAATGCATTATATTCTAAAATGGTTCACGTGACATGCGTGGCGCATGGTCTGCATAGGACCTCTGAAGAGGTACGTGGACAATTCGGTACCATCGATAAAATTATATCAAATGTTAAAAAAAATTTTAAAAAAGCGCCATTGCGTGTTCAGATATTCAAGACACATGCCCCGAATATCCCCTTACCACCAGAGCCAGTCATCACACGCAGGGGCACGTGGCTAAATGCTAGCATTTATTATTGCGAGTATTACGAACAAATTTGTGAAATTGTGGAAATGTTAGATTCAGAAGATGCCTTATGTATAAAAATTGCAAAAAAAAATTTGGTAAAAAATAGTGTCAAAAATAATCTGGTGTACATAAAATCAAATTTCAAAGTACTTTCAGATTCAATTTTAAAATTACAAAAAAAAAATATGCCTTTATTTGAATCTTTAGATATTCTGCAAAATGTTCAAGAACAGTTAAAATTGGCTCAGGGTAATGATGGGCAAAAAGTATTTAAGAAATTTGAAACAGTTTTAAACAAAAACAACGGATTACAAATACTAAAACAGATATCAAAAATACTTGGTGGAGAAAGTGTAAATATGGATGGTCTACCTGAAGATCTTACCACAAATGATTTAAGTTTTTACATGCATGCTCCAATTACATCAGTGGATGTGGAGAGATCTTTCTCGATTTACAAAAATCTCTTGACTGACAATCGAAGATCATTCAAACTCGAGAACATTAGGAAACACCTCTTACTTCAATGCAACACTGGTAAAAAATAAAATAACTTATCTAATTGTTTAAATATTAATTGATTTTATTTTTTTAGTAGGAACT
>NW_021779940.1:0-1262 GCF_005508785.2 Acyrthosiphon pisum | reverse complement strand
TTAACGAAACTTCCGTTTTTTTTTTCAAAATTGAGTAATACCGCATCTACGGTCTCGTACGGTCCTGTTAAGACTTATTCGCGTGTCCGCCAAATTATGAGTCGTCCGCAGCAGTAATTCGCTCGCGTCGAGTGCCGTGGCGGAGATTGGGTGGTAGCTGACAGTGTCGTTATTACTTTATACAGGCATGAATATATGCGTCGAAAAGTTCTATTTTTTTTTTATATATTTACATGTTTTTTTTTTTAATTCGAAAAGATGCGTTATTATATTATATTTTACTGCCTTTTGCCTTTTAGCTTATTCGGTTATTTGATTTGTCATAAATGTACACGATATAGCCACCGAGGTACGTAGGTACATGCATATTATAATAAATAAATGTATAAATATTAAGAGTCGATACCGTGGCTGGGTCGGGTTAGTTGAATTATATAATAAAATATCCTATTTCAAGTTGACGCAGATTGTATTAAAATATATTATTATTCATCGACTGATCGCTATGCCATAGGTTGGATTTTATATGAACATTAAATCAAATTAATAAATAACACTATTTAATTGATCTAATAGGTATTTAATACTATGGCTCGATTATGTGGTCAAATATTAAATATTAATATTAATATTACTATGTAGTAGGTACTTGATATTAGATTACTGTTAGGTGAGTCTTATTTGGTTAGGTTAAAATACTGCTGCAGATTCTAAATAATACATTATTTATAAAGACTGGCGATTAAATTTTATGATGATATGACTGTATATTATTTGATATATAGGTTTAATTATGAGAGTATTATATGAAAAAAATATTTGATAAATAATAAATTTGATACATTTTATCATTTTATATAGGTTGGATTATATGGAACGGTTATTTTATACTTGAATATAACTAACCTACATGTATACTATGTAGTACCTAATGTATTACAGTTTTAAGGTGAGTTAATTGGTTGAGGTAATACAATATTAATAAACTAATATTACATATACTACATATATGTCAGAAAAGACTGGTAGTTAAAGTGTATTCTGATATGCTGTTTGATGTTACTTATGTAGGCAGGTTTATGGTGTGTATTACAATATATTATTATTAATGTATACTATAGGTATAGGTTTAATCACGAGCATAAAATCAAATTGATAAATTGACAATTGATAAATAATAATATTTAATTGACATCCACGGCCATTGCTTTAATATCTGCATATTGTGCTTTAATAATATGCTTTATTGAGCAACGCACCTA
>NW_021779939.1:0-779 GCF_005508785.2 Acyrthosiphon pisum | reverse complement strand
TCAAAATTAACAGCTCACTATTGAGAATAGTGAACGACAATTTCCTGTGTCGTGCGTGTGTAAGACAGAAACAACACCCGCGGTGTAGCGTCATCTTATAAGGGTCCGTATTACAATAGTTAAACTAATGTTAAACCGCGGAATTCGACTGGTAAAATTTAAACTATGATTGTAAAACGGGCCCTAAATGTCTAAGTCGGTTATAATAAACAAAGTATATAATAATTACTATTTAATTTATAGTTATTATTCAATATTAGATAGAAAAATTGATAAAATATTTACTTCTGTCATACTATTTATTAGGTAAGACTTAATACTCAATAAAAACTTGAAAAACATCGTTTAGGTGTATAGCAGTTGATACAGGCAAAGTACAAAATATTTTCAAGAGTTCATGAATATTTGGATAAACCTCTTTATCACAAACATCTAAAGCATGTAACCCAGAGGTGAATACAATGTTTTCAGTCACTAAAAATAAACTCATGCCCTATGGTAAATCTATAGTCTTCATGGTAATTTTGTTTTATTTACCGACTATTTATCGGGTTTATTATAAACACTCATGCATGAAAAATAATTCGCAGAGAATTCAAAAATATAGTATACCATACCACCATAAAGATATATGTTTTTATTTTCCGATATTTATGCCACGAACGACTAGTGGCGTATAGTACCTATATCAAAGCAGAGAAATTACCATGGCTAGAACATTTAGAAAACAGATATAGGTACCTACTTAAAAGTAGTATCATATTGAGAAATACAGAAAA
>NW_021779938.1:0-1161 GCF_005508785.2 Acyrthosiphon pisum | reverse complement strand
TAATAAATTATGTTGTTAAAAACAAACATTTTCATAAATAATTATTTTTTAATTATTTACTTTTTTTCATAAAGTTTTAAAATATATTATATTTGATAAATTTGGCTGTTAGTAACGTAGAAAATCAATAATAATATTATACTCTTGCCGTAACATGTGATATAAATGTGTCTTTAAAGAGTTTCTAGATGATTATCAAAGTTGACTTGAAAAACGTTTATATTGTTCTACATTTCAAGAATTATTAGTGACTAATAATGTGTTTATTACTTTATCTTAAATGTTATGTTCATTTTTAGTGTCAATATTCATTTGTTATAATTTATAACACTTATATTAAAAACTAGGTTTTTAATACAAATAATTATTTTTTTAATCTCACAAACCTGAAGTCAAAAAAAAAATAATATCTTTCCTTACATATAAGTACCTTAATTTTTTTCTTGTATGAATCTACTTCTGTATACATATACATTTATATCAACATATTAAAATATTATGCACACTGCAGAAAATGTTTCTGGTTAGGTTTGGTGATAATATATTGGTTATTTTTACATATTTTACTAATTATTATTTTTTGGTTAGTAATTTTCAACATTCATAAATAATTATGGATGATCTTTACATTTAATATATTTTTAACAAAACGTCAAATTAAACATTAAAAATTAGGTACCTGTTTTAATATTATAGTATTATGTTAACGGTCTTGTTAAGAATACTTTTTAAATGTGGATTTTCAACATATTCATATCTGATATACCGCAATCACCACGCACAAACATCGCCTTATTCGCTGACGACACAACTATCTACAGTGAATCCCGCAACGTTGAAGCGATAACAAACAACTTACAAGATCACTTAAATCTACTGGCAAAATGGTGCAAAAACTGGAAAATACACATAAACGCTTCAAAAAGCACAGCAGTCATATTTAGCTTACGTCACTATTCCACTCCACCACCATTAAGATTCGATAACGATTCCATACCTTGGCAGCCTTCTGTCAAGTACCTTGGTGTCACGTTAGACAAGAGGTTAACCTGGGGGCCTCACATAGCTTCTAAACTACAACAAGCATACCAGCGCCTCTCTATGCTATTCCCTATCCATAAACAAAAAATCAGTTATACAAAAAAAAGTGCTCAATACTAA
>NW_021779937.1:0-4943 GCF_005508785.2 Acyrthosiphon pisum | reverse complement strand
ACCTGCGTTTTTCTCCAACTAGTTTTTTCAACGACTATCGCCTCTATTTTCTTCTGAATATAAAACCACGCGTATTACTTCTCTAAAAAATAAATTTATTATTTATTTTATTTGTTTATACATGCATACTATGTAACACAAATAATTATATGATTTGTATTCAGATTTATTATAAATATTTATAACACTCCTAACATTAATAATATATTACTATGTATATAGGTGTGTAACTAAAAAATGTATAATAATTTGTGAATATTATTATTTAGCTATAACTTATAACTTATTATAGTTCTAAAATATTATAAAAAAATAATATTTAACTACATTTTATAATTCCGAATCTTATTATTTAATATTTGTCATTTTTTTGGATTTTTCTATATATTTTCTAAATTTGTTTACCTACTATCATATTAACCATAATTGTGGGGCTTAACTACTTCATCCCCACCAAGTGCGCCTATAAATATGAGCGCAATAATTGGTAAGTGTGTGAAAAATTTAAACTTTTATGGTTAACCATGTAGCCGTCTCTATAGGTGTTTATTAATTATTTGGTCTAAACGTATTCCATCAGTTTGGTTTAAACAGGTTATGTTTTGATCGGTCGATACGTTTCAAACGTTCTTCTCCTTTTGGTTTTTCAGTTTTTAATTGCGCAGATGACAGATGTAGTTCTGATACCTACGCAATAATCATATAAAATGCTAACATTATTTGGTTTACATATGCACTAACCACGGATGGCTTCTGAAATCAAAATACAACTACATATTTTCAAAAATTATAAGCTATTGAGCAACTAAATACATCACAATAAGTACTAATGTTAACTTTTTTATACCCTTGATAAAAATGAATTCAATAGTTCACTAAGATATCTGGTAGTTAGCCCATAAAATATTGTCTATACAGAAATTAGTTGACGATTAATATAATAGCAGTAGGTATAAAATTATTATTCTAAAATCTAAATAATGTCAAAATTATCTTAATATATGAAAAAATGGAATTAATGTAAAAACATTTACTTATGCAAAAATATGTAAAATTTAATATAATTTATCGAGTTGAAGTGAAAGTCTGTACTTATTTATACATGTCAATTTGTGTTATTAATAAATAATAAACGAATTAAGAAGTCTGCTGCCAATAATTATCTATATTATATCAGTGTTGGGCGAAACAACTGTCTTCGATTAACCTATGGTGAACATTATTTTAGATTATGCGCCGTTGTATAATTTAAAATGTTTTTATTTCAATTTAATTTAGTAATGTAGGTCAATGTCATATATTTATTGATAAAAAATAATGCTTAGCAAAAATTTGGTTTAAAAATTATAGAATTCAATTAATATTTAATATTAATATTGGACAATGATTGAATTCCGTCTAAATCTATAGTTTTTATTCGTAAAATCAATATAATACGTCAGGAATCTTAACCCATTAGTATATTAACAAATTCAATTAAAGTTGCAGACACTGTTGAAATTCATACATTTTAAATTATACAATAAAGTATAATCTTTCTATAAGCTGATTAATTATTTGTGAATCATTTTGTTATAGCCCTTTTACCCAACACTGGACAATATTAAATTGTTATTCGACTATAATGCATACCTATATAAACATAATATTATAATACCATGTATAAACAAGCCGGGCTCGGTAAACATCAAGTTAAATACAACACACGAATAATATTGCCAACAATACCTGCAGCACTGCCAATTTATTAGTCTCGAAAGGAAATCCGTATTGACGCGTGAAGGATTTCAGAAAATAAAATTGCAGAAATGTAAAATATAATAAAACTATAATATGTGTACACGATTTATCACGAATATAATATTATTATACGACCAACCACGCCGCTTAAGGATTATATCTATTATTTTTGAACAACTGTCAGGGCGGTGTGTAAACATAAAATGCGTAAAAAGCGTCACTTTTATTTTTTTTTTGTTTTTTTTTTTTTTTTATCGTTTATCGCGCACACAAAGCGAGAGAATAAACATCGTTTGCTCAAAACTTGCATAACAATCATATATTATAGCTGGTATTATACTGCTTGTACCTATAATATTATACTAACGCACTACCGGCGAAAGTCGGACGCTTCCTGATTTTTTTGATTTTTTCCTTTCTAAAAAAGGGATAAGTAATGTTTTTATTTTTTATTTATTTTTTATATCTTTCCGATAAATCGCGCTTTGTGTAAAATACCTATATTATGTCTATACTCGGCGCAGTCGCTCCGTCTGCCGTACAATGGAAATTACATTATATATTATTATCTACCGGTGGGTGAAATCGCCCATGTACCTATATACTATTATGTATCTCCGACCACGGTAGTACACGCGTTAACGTTGGTATATATATATATACCATGGCATATATAGAAATACCCGCAGTGCACATATTATACCTAGTGCACACAGCGACAGACGTCGAATATAATAATATTCATTCATTTCGGGTATAATATGACACATATTATTATAGACGTTCTTCAATGAGCTGTGATCCGAGTGCACCGCGTATTGTACAAATAATAATAGTAATAATAGTATAATATTCGCGTTGAATATATAATATCATTCACGTGCATTATATAAACGAAACATCAACGGAGTCGAAAAGGACCACCGGCTGGCACGACGGACGTCTATAATAATAATAATAATAATAATAATGTGTTACACCATTACACGTATTATACATATGCGCGTACTGTGTACCTATATATTATTATATATATGTAGGTGCAACCTGTTGGCGAGCGGTCGAATTCACACGGTCCGATCCACCGCCGCCGCAGCGCCGACCTCCCCTTCGAAATAATATGCACATCGTCGGTAGTCGAGAATAATGAAACATCGCGTACAGCATAATGTTAGACATATATACACGCGCGTTGTTTGTTCCGATTTGTCTGTCGTCTTCCTGGTAACTATAATGCAAAAACCCGTGATTTAAAAAATAATAATAATAATACCGATTGTATAGGCGCATGATAAATAGGTATTCTCGCGGATATGTTTACTTAAGGGTTTATGATGTACCTTCGTATAATAAGTCGTGTAACGGAGATAAATATTTGCACAAACCGTGTATGGACCATAATATTTAGACGTACCTTCAATGCCCGTTCTATGTCCGCATTCTGTACACGGCATCATCATAATATTATTATTATATTGTTGTATTGATGTGTATAATATTGTAAGGTGTGTATAGCTGGTAAACGGAAAAAAAAGTCACCAATATTTTATTAAAAATATGTTAGGTATACGTTTCGACGTGAAAAGAAAATAACTATTAATTTATGTGAATTTATATACCTTAGATAATAATATAACTTTTTTATTTAAAAAAAATTAATTTGCTTAATTTTACATCTCAGTGACTTATTATATTGGAATATAAATATTTAAAAAAATATATTATAATGATTGATTCCAGCTCATTATAAAATTGTCCACATACATTTCTTAACCGAATTAATAATTATCATGCATGATCTGCCCTTTATGAAGTATTTTATAAGTAAATTGTGCAATTTTATGCCTAAAATCTTTATCATTAGTACCTTAATATATAGGCAGGTATGCCTACGGTTATTTTAGTTTGCTAAGTCATTAATAAAAATAATATTATCTTAATAATGTTATAGTTATTCCCGTTCTTTCGGCTTATACTTTATAGTTTATACCCATATAGTCTTAATGTTCATATAATTATAATATTATACTGTTGCGGTGACACATATTGTGTATTGCATTTTTGACTTGTGTAGTTGTGTATGAGTTATACCTAAATTGGAATATAGTAATACTATTATATTATATAGTGTAGTAGTGTACATATGTGTATTATTCATGATTTTTTTCAATAGCCACGCAACAATACATAATAAAAATAGAAACAAAAATATTGAGTACTTTTTATTGAATTATAATATGGTGTTGGTATATATGTACTTGTAATAACATTAAATAATATGTACTGGTTGATCTTCTTACAGGAAGAACCGGTGACGTGGATGTGCCGTCGGAACCGGGCATCGTCATATCCAGAAAACAGAGAAGAGGAAGGACCGCGTTCACGGCCCAACAACTGGAAGGTTTGGAAAGGTCGTTTTTGGCTTGCCAGTATCCGGATATAGCGGCCCGGGAGACTCTCGCCGCTAAATTCGGACTTCCGGAACCTCGAGTCCAAGTAATAAAGCTACCCATATACACTTATATCTATGCCATTGTATAGAACAACAGTAATAAATGAATATCTTTGTTGATCACTAATATGAATGCAGCTGGTCATCAACCGGTGGGAGTGATACACTTTTCATATATATGAATATTTATAAATCCGTACCCCCCAGCTGCTCCTATAATGTATAAGTCGGACTCTAACGAGGTCAACTTGGTATATAGTTCAAATTAAGAGTATTTCATTAAATTGTTTACATTAATGTACAAAGCAAAATATATTACGATATAAACATAATAATAATAATAATAATAATAATAATAATAATAATAATAATAAATCAATTTGAAAAAAAGGTGGGTAAGTGGATTTCGCTCTGCTGTACAGTAGGTGACAAGTGGGTCACTGTATAATGGATGGTATTAAATTTGAATTCAATGATATAATATCATTGTATAAGAAAAACGATTCTGAGCGGAGACGGTATGTTAGTCTAGGTATAAGACATAATATTATATTAGGTACCTATAATAAATTCCAAATTAATCATATCATAATATTTATTAGGTACTTATAACGCGTTATACATCAACAAAAAACCGTGGTACTATCATAGATATATAATAGTATACTTTAGAAGTTTCAAGTACCCACGAATAATATTATACAATCACAACAAAATAACTAAAATAGTTATCCTAGGTTTTTAATATGTA
>NW_021779936.1:0-890 GCF_005508785.2 Acyrthosiphon pisum | reverse complement strand
TTTATTATAAATTATAATGGTGTAATATACGTAGTTACCTATGTATACAATGTACGTATGGTAACTCGAAGGCGTCCGGTGACGAACGTGCATATTATAATAATAGCGTCTATACATACTAATAATAATGTAAATAATGATCGTCTGCAGTGTGAAAATCGGACCCGAGAAAATGTGTGATTATATAATACGAATATAGGTAGGTACCTATATTTATATTATACGTATACAGTACACGCATAGATAAATAAAACACAATCAGCAAATTCTCTGTAGCTATTTGTGGGGAGGGAGGAGGATTCAGAAAATCATTTAACGAGTATAAAATCCAAACGAATTGTTTTCACATCAAAGCTAAGTACCTATCTGTTATAATATTACCGTAGGTATGGAGCTCCATTTCAATAGTTTGAAATGTTATAATCAACTATAGCTGATCCCGTGCACTTCGTTGTCCATTAAGTGTACCAACTATATGTGACTCAAACTTTGTTCAATTCGTTGTTTAATATTCGGTGTATGGTTTCAAAATTAATCTTAACTTTTCCGTTGCCCGGAATAAAAATTCTGATTCACAGCTGTATATTATCAGGTAGGCAACCTACCTGCGCTAGATCGTGGACCCCGTGCTGTTTGTACGTAAGTGTATTTAACTCTAAAGTATCAAAGTTATACCAAGTTTGTCGTATTCCACCTATAGTGGATTAATATAATCAATTAATACAAAATCCTAACCTAAGCTAAACGTACTAATATCAAATGAATAAGAAAAACCAAATTTAACCATTTTTTAATTAGCCTAATCTACAAACATTCATTTATATATATATAATATATTTATTGACAACAAATAATAATACAAATCAACAAATATGCTCGAATTAAGAGGA
>NW_021779935.1:0-2389 GCF_005508785.2 Acyrthosiphon pisum | reverse complement strand
ATCATACCAATGTAAAAAACCTTAAATATTTATTTAGATGCAATAAATGGGCAACATTGTGTCATCGTTTTGACTTGGTTGACAATGAAAATGGCAAATGTAACAAATCTCAAAGATTGTGTTCTATACATTTTGAACCAGATTGTTTCTTGTCATCTGGTAATATTCGTAAGGATGCTGTACCAAGTAAATTTGATTGGACTGTACCTTTTTCTATATCTGACAATCAAAAAGATACCTCAAGTAACTATTTTATTAGTATTTTTTTAAAATTAATAATGAATTAATAATTTAGTTTTAATTTACATTTGATAGGTACAAACATTTGTAAAATATCTGCACAAAATATTGATGAGGAAAATGTTTTGGACTTGCCAGATCCTGAGTGCAGTGCTGGTATAGCGGTTTGTTCCACACCAATACTTGGACGCACACACTCTAGTACAGAAATGACCAATATATCTAATATCAGCAGAGTGACATGTACTTCACCAACCACTGGTAAGAAAAATAATTTACTTTTATAGAATTAAAAAAAAAAATTATTTATTGATATTTAATTATTATTAATTAGATGATCAACTGTCACAATCAATATCTTCAAGTTGTTCAACACAAACACCTAATACATTATCGCGGTACACACCAAGAAAAATTAAATTAAAAGAACAGTTAACAATGCAAAAAGAAAAATATGAAAGTCTCCAAGTAGAATTCAAAAAATTAGAAAAGGCTTATACTAATGCTTGTAGCTTGTCTAATTTTAATTTAATGTGTGATAAGTTTTTAACTCCAGAAATGTCAACTTTTGTTAAATTACAATCAAAATTATTAAATTTTAAAAATAAAGGCCGTAGATATACTGATGAATTCAAGCAGTTTGCTTTGACAATATGGTTCTTTGGACCAAAAGTTTATAGATTTTTAAAATCCGCTTGGTGTCTTCCTACTATTCGAACATTGCAAAGGGTCAGTGAGCGCTGGGAAATCAATGCAGGTTTCAACAATTTTGTATTTGAGGTTTTGAAATTAAAACTAAAGCATATGTCTGATGAATCAAAACAATGTGTAATGTGTATCGATGAAATGTCGCTTAAATCTTTTGTATACTATCATATAAAAAAAGATGCAATTCACGGCCTTCATGATACTGGATTTATCAAAACTGATGAATTAGCTAAATCTGTCATGGTAATTATGATCAGAGGTTTGAATGATTCATGGAAGCAACCAATAGCATTTTATTTTGTTAGCACCAACTGTGTCGGTGATGATCTAAAAAATATAATTTTTAATTGTATTAATAAGTTAAATTCAATTTCATTTAATGTTAAAGTTTTAATTTCTGACCTTGGTTCCAACTTTAAACGTTTTGCAACATCTTTAGGTATATCTCCTAGTAAACCATACTTCAATGTAGGTACCAAAGAAGTTATCTTTATGTTTGATCCCCCACACTTGTTGAAAGCTACAAGAAATAATTTTTTTTCATATACATTTCAATCAGGTAATACAGTAGCAGAAAAAGTTCATCTTCAAACCTTGTTTGACTTGGATAAAAATTCCACATCACGACTTGCACCAAAATTAACTGAAATCCACTTAAATCCCAACTCATTCCAAAAAATGCGAGTGAAATATGCTAGTCAAGTAATGAGTCATACAGTTGCTGCTGGTTTAGAAACATTGATAGCTGTAGGATCATTACCTAAAACAGCACAAGGCACTGTAGATTTTATTGATTCAATGGATAAACTATTTGATTTATTTAATTCTCGTCCATCTGCTAGTGAACAACCAGAGGTATATCATGTCAAACCATTTAATTCACCATTCAAAAATTTAAATTTTCAAACTGAGTTTTTAAATAAAATGTCTACATTTTTCACAAATTTACAAATTTTAAAATTTAATACATTAACAA
Organism: Acyrthosiphon pisum; assembly: GCF_005508785.2. Lineage (NCBI taxonomy): Eukaryota > Metazoa > Arthropoda > Insecta > Hemiptera > Aphididae > Acyrthosiphon > Acyrthosiphon pisum. The sequence continues at coordinate 465 of NW_021779935.1, read as the reverse complement.
ATGAATGGGATAATATTATAAATACTTGTAATATAAAATTTGTCCATGGTTGGTTAGTTTCAATTGCAGGCTTACTTCGACTGCATACTAATTTATCAAACGAAAACAATAAAGTTCAGACAATTTATACAAACAGACTAAACCAGGATGGTCTGGAAAATTTTTTTGGTATATCTCGAACTCAAAATGGTAATTGTATAAATCCTACTCCAATTCAATTTCAAAGAACTTTTAAAAAGCTTTTTTGTCTCAATTATTTTCAACATTCAGAAAATGCTAATTGCATTGATGATTTAGATAGTGTGTTAGCAAATTTGACTGAAGCTTCCATATCAAAGGTAAATGTATTAATAACTGGAAATAATCCCATAATTAATGTTCCAGCATTGCCTGTTGAAAATACAACGTATAAAAATTTAGAGCTGCCAGAGCAAAATGCTTTTACTTACATTTGTGGCTTTTTGA
>NW_021779934.1:0-807 GCF_005508785.2 Acyrthosiphon pisum | reverse complement strand
AAAAAGATTATAAGATGGATACCTACCTATTAATATTATTGACCAATGTATTACAAATGTATACTTTATTAACAAATTATTATATTATATTATTGAAATTGACAAATTGACAAATTGTATTGTATCCCACATTTATGGTGAGTATTTTTTATTTATATATTATTGTATTACAAATGTATACTTTATTAACAAATTATTATATTATATTATTGAAATTAACAAATTGTATTGTATTCCACATTTATGGTGAGTAGGTATTTTTAATTTATATATTATTGACATTGTATTACAAATTTATACTTTATTATATTCATACTTACAAATCATTTTTATTATAGGGTTATTTTTTTCGGGGTTATTTTTTAGGCAAATCATTTTATATAGTGTAATTTAATAAGGAATAATTTAGGTAACAAATTAAAATTATTTTATCATTTTCACCTTGCCAGTAAACATATCTGGCTTTGGCTTTACGGATGATATATTTATCATTAGTGGACTGATCTTTAATTATTATTTTATCCAGAATTTCTTTAAAATTGCTGTGTTTTGGACACCACCATTCAGTACATTTCTGAAATTATATAAAAAGTAAAAATACATCAAAATAACACTATTTGAATTAAAAATTACTTTTTCTTCTACTAATATGGGAGCCTCAGCTTTTGGAACATCTATATTTACCTTGATACTTTTGTCTCGGTTTCAAAAATTTAAATTTGTCATTTTAGAACAAACTAAGTTTTCTAAAAATGTCATCCTGGATTGTATGGATTGAAGATCCTCTTTTGACTTATTTGATTTATT
>NW_021779933.1:0-727 GCF_005508785.2 Acyrthosiphon pisum | reverse complement strand
GTATTATTGCAAAAAAATTTGTGAGCATAGTCAAAATGTCCCGTCCGTAAATCTGTGCAAACTTGTCAAACATTGAAGATTCTTCTCCAGTGTTAAGCCAAATAAAAGTGCAATCATTGGTAAAATGTACAAAATTTTTTCCCCTCTAAACATTAAAAAAATCTTCATTTTGTAACTTGTTCAATTGCGTAATGGCATCTTCTAAAGATGAAGGGTAAGGAGGAAAGTTTTTTTCTTCGTTGAATATACATAGCCTTTCTAACTGATTTTATATCATTATATTCTAATTCGGTACTTACGATATTCATAAGTTGACTTCTAATTATTTTTATTGGCCGGGTAGCTATGGAACTTGTAGCTTTACGTTTACAATTTTCCCTTAGAACTTGCCTTTCGATTTTTTGAGTAGAATCTACAAGGTGACTATGCTCACCAGAACTTTCTATCATTATTTTATTGTCATTTGTCATTAAGAGGATGCTACCCATGGATTTGTTGTCTCCGTCTTACACACATACGACATAGCAAATTTTCGTTCACTAGTTTCAATAGTGAGCTGTTAGTTTTGATATTAGAGTGATTTTACCGATCATTAATTTTCTAGATAATAATATTATCTGTGCTTAAGCGTTGGCTTTTATTCGATATTTTAATTTTCAAGCGAGATATGAGCATTTAAAATTTTTGATACTTCACATACCCATATCTTGCTTGAAAATAAAAATTT
>NW_021779932.1:0-932 GCF_005508785.2 Acyrthosiphon pisum | reverse complement strand
GGGTTTAAATCTCTTTTTAAACTTTTGTTCAACTGATTTGTATTTAAATTTATTTTTATAGTTGTGGGGTTGAACCCAATGTTGTGACACAGAAACCATATCTTCTTTGTTATCCATAACTTATACTGAGAACTATTTTACAACACGTATATTATATTCGGTGATATTTTTTTAATGACAAAATGAATAATGAACCAACCATAATTGTTCTGTTTATCACTCACGTTACCTAATGTTATATTCCAAATGCTTAAAATTCACTTGAACTACTCAAATATAAAACATATATTTTACATTTAACTTTTATGCAATTCTATAATTCATTTTATTTTCTCAGTAATTTATTATTAACATTAAGTAGTAGGTATGTATATAATAGTTGATTCGTGATGAACATTTTAACGTACCAAGTAGGCATGTAAACAAAAATGTACCTAAGTATTCAAAATTAATATTTTTCAAATTTACATTTTTCATGAAGTACCAAAAATAAAATTATTATTTAACTTCAGTGTTCAATTTTATTTGAATACAACTTCGTCGAACATTTACATGAATCTCTTATAGTTATCATCTGCGCAACATTGACATTTTCCCTCCTAATAAATATATTGTTTATAGGTAAAGACCGGATTTATATCCATTTTAAATTGTAAAATATGCATGCAAACATGCACTAAAAAAAGTCAAAATATGCAAGGAAAAAATGCAAAACATGCAAAATAAAATTTCAATTTTTATTCAATTTTATATTTTATTTTAATTTTGCAGTGATAATTATTTATTATTTCATTACATTTTTAATAAACAAAAAATAACACGTATAATATAATTTTTGTTAAATTATAATTTAATTTTTAAACAATGATATATTGTAAAAAATATTTTATTAAAATTAAATAGTAGATAAATTGGTGATATACTAATATATA